>NW_013665743.1:593770-608091 GCF_000517525.1 Limulus polyphemus
CCACATCAATACAGTAGTTACTTGTTTGTTTGTTTTGAATTTCGCGCAAAACTACACGAGTACTATCTGCGCTAGCCGTGCCTAATTTAGCAGGATAAGACTAGAGGGAAGGCAGCTAGTCATCACCACCCACCGCCAACGAATAGTGGAATTGACCGTCACATTACAACGCCCCTACGGCTGAAAGGGCGAGCATGTTGGGTGAGGTGGAGATTCGAACCCGTGACCCCCAGATTGCCAGTCGAGCAGTAGTTGCTTAAAGATACTTCTAGCAGAAAAGATATGCCAGACGCCTAGAAGTTGCTAATGTAAAAACGCCATAAGATGTAAGTCCGTGAGAGATGGAGATAGACAAAAAAATTTATACTTTTAGTTGAAACTTCACAATAGCACAGTGAATACTTAAGAAACATCACTGAAAGAACAAGTATACTTGTGTAAGGAAGCACATTATGCTAATACAATAACTATAAGTAGGCAAACAACGATTTATAAACATAATGAAGTGATTTGTTCTGTCGAAACATAGAGTGTGTTCCCCCCAAAATAAATCACTTCATTATGCTTATAAATCGTGGTTTACCAATTTATTGTGAAACAAACAAGATGGTAGAAAAACACGTAGGTTGAAGAAATCAATTTAACACGATGCCTTTTAACCCGAGCGCTTTCGAAGAGTGGACCCTTCTTCTTCAAGTAAAGTCCATCTTTCGAAAGCGCTCGGGTTAAAGGGTATGGTATTTTTATATTATAAAACAAGTACATTTGTCAGGTCGAAGCTGTAAATGCCTTGCGTACGGTACTTAATAACACAAACTAGTCTCTCTGTGCTGTTGAATAACTAATATATCTTCTGCCTATGTGAGTATTTTCCTAAATCCTCAATACTTTAGTTTCCTTGTAGCATGAGACAGGAAACTTGTAACTAAACGTTTGTTGCACAACTGTCGATAAACAGTTGATAGGAGGGGATTGGGCTTACATAACTGTCGACAGGAGGGAAGAGGGCACTATTTGTTGTCTGTATGCTAGTATATCTCCTAGAATTGCTCTTCATATGATATGTGACTATTGCCATAGAAGACTACTTAGACAGACCAGAGCTCCCTGGATCTAACTGTTTGCTTTGTTCTTGTTCTGTTTTCTGTAACGAGAATAGTGATTTTCTTTGTTCAGATAAGACTGAAGGATGGTTTAATGAAAAATAGTGCTGTCGTCAACACTTTCAATAGAGCCAGTGGCCAAGTTATAGTCCCCGGTTCTCTTTATTGGACTTCATTTATTATGATATTAAAATCATTTGTTTATATATTATCCTATACAATTCACTGATCTGCTACAGACAGTAAAAACTCATTACTCATAACCTCCTCGATTGTCATAATTTATCAGTTGGAACTTGCCCTTTTAACTTATCAAATTAGGACTGACATAATAAAATGAAGGTTCTTCAAAAATATGATTCATCCCCATTACTTGTTGAAATATAGAAATATAACGGAAAGCTTACCGACCGGAATCCTCTCCTCACACAGTTTGTGAACTTAGGTGCTTGTTGGGAATACCATACAATTAGCACCACTGAAAGAGAAATGGTGGAAGATTTGAAGAGAAACGTTTATATTATTTAGTAGTTCACTAATTAATCAGAGATATTTTTTTAAGAGCATGCAAATACCTCCTTACTTGAAGCTACGTCTTAAAGGGCTTGTTTATCATGTCAAGAAAGTGTAATGTTTTCCAAACGGTTTTAATACGAAAACGTATTAACAAAAATAGATTCAGAAAAACGGAAACTTTATAACAACGCGTAAGTATTTCAACTCAGAATGTTTTTATTTCTTGATTTTGAAGTTCATATGTAATGCTGTGTTGTAGCCTACAGAGTGCATAATTATTCTCGTGATTCATGGCATGCGTACGTTTTACTGACGTCAGGACAGTACCAATGTAACGTTAAGCGTCCGTCATGTGAAGTCATTTAAGTGTCTACTGACCAACTGACAAACAACACAGTACTGTATAGTGATGCGAGTGCCTAATACAGGTGACCCCTCCAGACGGCCTTCGCCGCTGTTTTGGAGAGACATTAACTTAACGTATTCTTTGCAGTAACTTGGAGCACATTCAGCTACCATTAATCCAGCTATCTATGTCAGTGGTAGCGAATCTTGCATTTCTTAAAACGTGGAAGTTGGATTATTGCAAAGTCTATTTATTACATTACGATGAAAAGTTTCAGCTGTTCATCTTTTTATGTTCATTTATTTGTTAGTTTTCTTTACTTTGCGATTGTGTAAGTTCTAATATTAAGAGGTATGGACTTGTAATATATAATAGAGCCCAATTTTCATGTATCCTAACCATAAGGTCTGAAAATTATAAACATTTTAGAAAGACAAAATTTGATCATTAAAGATACTTTAATGGTAATTAATTTGTTGAAACTTCTAGAAGTTATTGTTGTTTTTCATATAGAATGCTGTACATTGTCAGCCGTTTACGTCGAAGTTGCCTAAAATGGGACAGCCACATCTGGACTTTACTGCTCCAGAGATCCAGAACTCGTCTACGTGCTCACCTTACAGTGACATGTTTTCTCTAGGACTACTGATTTGTGCTGTCTTTAACAACGGGCGATCAATTATTGAGGCAAATTTAAGTTCAAGTACTTACAACAAGCAACTGGATTTGGTAATTTTTTAACAAATCTTATACCGTTATAAAGCTATAGCAAAGTATGAGCCAGTACCCTCAAATAAAGTACTAAGTCAGTCGGATTAAGGATTACTTTTAATACAAATACTTAAATATAGCTTCTACTTGTCTATACATATGCTAATATTATAAATTAAGTTTTCAAAGGTATTTACCATGTTATTTAAGCGTGTGTAGTTTTCATTACAAGCTAAATAACAAACAGTAGAAATTAGTATTTGGTTTTGAAGTTCATATGTCATGCTGTGTTATAGCCTACAGAGTGCATAATTCTTCTCGTGATTCACGACAATACAAATTGCAACGTTAAGCGTCCGTTATGTGACGTCATTTTAGTGTCTACTGACTGACTGACAGACAACACGCTACTGTTTAAAGAAATTAATATATGATTACGTGTTTATATTACACATATCATGTTATAAACATTGCCAGCTGACAATCAATATGTTTATAAAACATCGACAAAACTAGGATTATTCAATACATATTTTTCAATTTCATTGTCCCCTGCTGGGTAAGCATTCAGTTTACCAGTTGTCAACTAATATAAGTATCGACAAAACTAGGATTATTCAATACATATTTTTTCAATTTCATTGTCCCCTGCTGGGTAAGCATTCAGTTTACCAGTTGTCAACTAATATAAGTATCGAGAAAACTAGGATTATTCAATACATATTTTTTTAATCTTATTGTCCCCTGCTGGGTAAGCGTTCAGTTTACGGAATTACAACGCTAAAATCTGGGATTCGATTCCCCACAGTGGACAGAGCAAAGACAACCCTTTGTGCAACTTTGCACTAAAAACTAACAACAAAAACCTTAATCTTGTTTTCAATTTGTTATGATAAAATACCATCATAAACTTCTTCAAAATGTTCTTCCCACCAAACCATGATCATTAACTGTTTATAATGATGTCCTGGCTTAATGTCTGCTTTGTGGTGAGATATATAAACAAGTTAAAATCCTTTAAAAATATTTTTAAATCATTCATGATAGAATAATCATAACACGTGCTTACAAGACATGTTTCCGTTTTTCACGATGAAATGGTTTTTGTTTTGTTTGTTTTTTTTAATTATGCACAAAGCTACACAAGGGCTATCTGTGCTCTGCCCACCACGGGTATCGAAACCCGGTTTCTAGCGTCGTAAGTCCGCAGACGTACCGCTGTGCCACTGGGGGGCAGATGAAATGGTCAGAATTTATTCTTATTATTGCACGTGAGTGGCAAAATATAATCATTGGCAATAAATATTTTATTTGGATACTTCGTGGTAAAACTAATTTTCGCACTAGGTAACTCTCTGTTATCCGTTATGGCAAAATACTCAGTTGTTTTTGTAAATATTACATCCTTGATTTTCCTCATAAAGTTAGTAGAGCTTGTGGTGTAAATTATTCGTTCTTGTCTCTTATGAAGAAATGTTAAGACTTTCAGTGCGTGATTGTGGATGTCAGTAAAGCAGATGCATCGTGAAACAAGACCGATTATTTGACCAACTTTTCAAAGAAACCGTTGACATTAATATTTTAATACTGAACAACATTGAAAATTTCAGACAGTATTTTACCGGTACTATGTTTTTCGTGATGGAAAAATAATGAAGTTTTTGTGACTCTTAAGTTACTATTTTAAATCACCAGAATTTGTCACCAGAATTCCGTTTTTTTTAGTTTAATTCATAAAACAGTTAGATATCAGGGAATTAAAAAAAATGTATCTTTATGTAAGATATTTAGGCATACGTTAACATATCTCATCCTTTAATGTTAAACATAGTTAGTTCTTTTGTTGTAGATAAACTTTACTTATCCTTCACTCTACATAATTTAGTCCTAAGATTTATTTTCCCCATATTCCCTCACATCTTTGGAATACTCATTCAATGCTCTAACCCACAAGAGTAATAGGAAATGTAATTTCTTTCAGCTAGAACAGACTCTCCATGATCTGTTGGATGGAATACCTCACCATCTACAGGAACCGCTCCAAAGTCTTCTTAAGGTTGATCCTAGAAAACGACCCAATGCTCAGAATTTTTCAATGGTATTCTTCATTTTTAAACCTCAAATTTGTTTTATTCAATAGGGACTTTTTACTTGAACTATACTGAATGAAGTCTTTATTACAACCTTTTATACACACGTATTTCTAAAACACTACACTTATTTGCAAATTCATAGTAGACTGATAATATGATGTGCTTAGAGGACTGCTTGGGGCCTATAAATGCTGGGAAGTAGTTATATTCAAAACATTGAGCAAAGCTAAGACCTCTCCGAATTTGAAAACGACTAAGTGATACGCTGAGGATAAAAGAAAATATTTAAGTTTGTAAAGTGCAATAAACGTGAGAGTGGGGTCCAATTGAACAGTTTCTTCAAACACAGAGGAAAAGTTTCATATATATTCAACTTTACCATGCAAATGGCGTAAACAAAACTGTTAAATAGCAGCTGACAACCAATCCTGAAAACGCTTATCTCAAATGCAGGTTTCACCATCGATTGGGGTAAACTGCGGGGATGAAAGCATGTGTTGCGGTCTAATGGATCGTTTTTCATCCTTTTTTTGTGATGACGACTGGAGAAAAAGATAAATTAAATAACACAGGGCAGTTAAACCAACTTGTGCTTTTTTGACAGTGAAAGTCGATAGAGATTATTCATAATGATGTGAACAATGCTGCTATAGAAGTGTAACTAACATTCAAAGTCTACATATAGGTTGACACTGATCATCTCCACTCTATAATAATACTAATAACTTCCGTCAGAGGAAACTATATGCTTAAAACGAAACTAAAAATCAACCTGACCATTAGTATAGCTAATTAAAAATATATTTATCATTTTTCTACTTATAAAGATTAGAAGGCATTGTTTCGTCAGTTAGGTACCCTCGGCCGTAAACCCAATATTATCTCACGAAGTTCGGCTAGCTTATGAGAGTTAGGTTTCATTTTTACCATAATTAGCAAGAGAAGCAATCATTTTATATTGTCCGAAGTTGTTTTGAAGAGCATAATTGCCATTTCAGTGATCTTCATTGACGACAACAAAAACTGGATATCAGTTGGGTTGAACATCTTTAGAATTAACTTGGAAGTAGCATTCTTAATTGCGATTCCTTATGATCCACTTAAAGGCCTTAATTACTCTCCAAAAAATGGGTTGTAATCGAATAAGACACTTTCTGATGTATTAAAAAGTCTGTATCAAGTCCGGGCTATTATCTTGGTCAACAATGACCCACTGATATTTATTGAGGGTCGTAATGTAGTTAGTAGTCATTCAGGGGTTGTAGTAACAACTGACGATTCTAAACAACAGCAACATGTATATCTACACTTCTTAAAACAATGTGATGTTTTAAAAATTAAATGTTAGAGATACATCTTCTTTTCTGCTCTAAGAGATAAAAGTTATAGTTTTGTAACAACATTATTATATTTGAACTGAATTTAAACGTGGCTTAGAACATATTTACAATTGGAAATATTATATTTTGTTACTCACTGGTTTTTAGCGGAAGAAGTAAATCGTCGTTTTTTCTATTTCTTTAACTGTTTAATTTATTGATATAATTCAGTTACATTGAAATTCTATAGA
Source organism: Limulus polyphemus (assembly GCF_000517525.1). Taxonomy (NCBI): domain Eukaryota; kingdom Metazoa; phylum Arthropoda; class Merostomata; order Xiphosura; family Limulidae; genus Limulus; species Limulus polyphemus. The sequence continues at coordinate 600,110 of NW_013665743.1, forward strand.
ATATCGTAACTTTTTAAATTCTCAAGATTATACGTTTTAGTCGTGTTTTGTTGTATTTTTAAATACTTTATTTTTTAATATTCGAATTGTCGAGAAACTAAACATCAAACCCAAGATTACGAAACATAACACTCTACTAATCTTATTCTAATTTTATTTTCTTAGAATAATCAGCGAATTAATCACCAAGACCCTAAAATATTGTTTTTTTTTAATTCTTTCTTTCTTTCTAGCTCTTTCTTATAAATGTGTCAAGTTAATTGAAATTAATTTCAGTTTTCTTTAGTACACTTCTCATAATATTTTAACATTTCTTGTCATGGACATTTATATATTACAGTCTATGCCTACACATCAAATATTAAATAATAATATTATTGTCATATTTACCTAATTATAAGGTTAAACTTCAAAGAAGTACAATACGTTTTCGTTTATAAATTGAATAAAATATGATTTCCTGGTTGTAATATATATTGTATGTGTAAGCGCAAAATCATCAGGTCCAAAAAAGCTAACTTTATACGGATGGCTCATAAAAAATAGATAAGCAAAAAACTCATCAACAAAACGTTTTTAAAATTATAGTAAGAAATTAGAAAGTACAGCCGCCATGTAATTTTAAAGAAGTTTTAGTCTGGCAGTATTGTGTAGGAATTCAATATAGGCATATCTCAATTAGAATAACCCGGAAGAGTGTTTGAGGAAAGTATGTGAATAAATAAAGAAAGTTTCCAAACATTAGTGTCTAGAATGAATACCAACAATCAAAATATGCACTGCATATAACGTTTTAAAATTATAATCTTGATCACAGAGATAAAAAACTACTTTTAATCAATTAAAATGTCATATTCCAAGAAACTTTCAAGTTGATTATTGACGTCACTGTGCCTTAGGCAACAAAGATAAATATATCTTGCATGAAACAGAGTACAAATCAAATTGGGTAAAGAATAATAATTCAAACCTGCTATTTCAAAGCCTTCGAAAGGTAACTTGAGTAGTTACGTATTCAGTGTGCGTACCATGAATGCCTTCAAACTTCGCTATAGCTGTTTGTCGCTAAAAGGCGCTCAAAACTTTTAAAAGCATTACTTTATCTGAAGTAACTCAGAAATTAATGTTATTACATTATAAAATACTTTTGACAATACAGCACGAAAGACACATAAATAATGAACCAAATGTGTCACACGGTACATAAAGAACTAAAAACTTGTTTCTTTTCAAAGATAAAACTATTTTTTTTATATGCGTTTCATGTCATCCTAGAATACGAGGAAAAGAATCACAAATTTGCTGACGTCATATAAACACTGTTTTTATATAATACGCTGTACAGTTTTTAAGTCTCATATTTTTCCATAAGTTGCCTGGGATTAGTTCGGGAAGTATAAATTATTGGGTATGGTCCATAATATTATTGATTGTACTTCTTGTATTTTTTCTAGATAAAGTATTTCCTGGACTCTTCAGTACATGCTCTTCAATACCTAGATGTCATTCAAATGAAAGATACCACCCACAAATCTACTTTCTATCATGGTCTCAAAGGAGCGCTACCTAACATTCCTAGGGTAAGAAGGAACTGGGATTTTCCAATGTTTAACGAATTGTCTGTGTTGATGCCAGCACAATTTTATTTTGATGGTAAAGTTTGTAAAAATAAACACTGAATTCGCCAATCTAGAAGAAAAAATAATAATATAGTTCTATTCTATACTTTATGGGAAGCGTTAATCTGTGATTTAGAACTATGAATTGTTTTTATGGGTGACTAGTAACACATAATAATAAAAGAAATGTTACTAATTTTCAGCCAAAATTGAGAAAATTCCTCAGGTCTTTATTAACATTTAGGGTTAAAGAACATTTTGTGGTATTTTGCATCTGATTTAAAGTTAAAGTAGTATAAAAACTGTAGCAAAACTTTTTAACATTTCTTATTAAATTCTAAGTATGCCAAAATCAATCTCTGAATGAAGATCTGAAATAATTTCTTTTAATTTAAGTTGTTCACATACTTCATATTAACGTTAAATTCACATCTTTGAAAAGTGAGAAAGGGTAGATGCAATGTCTGTAAAATAACTAATAAGTTCGGTCCTTAAACTACAATTACATATTTCATAAATTTTGTAATTTTCATAATGAAGTAAGTTGTTATTGTTTGTTATTAAGCCCAAAGCTACACAAAGGGCTATCTGTGCTCTGCCCACCACGAGTATCGAAACCCGGTTTCTACCAGTATAAGTCCGTATACATGCCACTGGGGGGCAATTAAGGAAGTATATACATTTAGTCCAAACATTTAGTCTTAGCATTTTAATCACGGACTACTGCTGTCGATTTGAATTAATATGATAGCCATTTATTAAAACTTTATCATAAATAACTCTACAACTTTAATGTTTTAATTGATTATAAACAGGGTTCGATTAAAATACATGTTAAATAAAATACTTCCGAATTCTATCCATCTGTTCAGATGAAACCAGTTTTGTTCATCAGAAGCAACATCTAGTTTTACGTTGTGAAATTATATAGTTCATATTATTTTTCTGAAACACTTTTTTTTTCGTTTTATTACGAACAGAAACTTTGGTATCAGCACGTTTTGCCCTCTTTAAAATCTGAGATTCATTCCCCCGAAGCTCTAGCCGCAGCACTCCAGCCCTTTCTCTTCATAATAGAGGAAAGCACAGCCGATGAATACCAGACGCTTATTCTTCCTATGTTTCGAAGTGTATTCGGAATGCCGAAGTCAGTTCAGGTAAACCAGTGAAATCTCTGAAAACCTGTGATTATAAAATAGAAAAACAATTATAATTTCACGATAAATATATTCATATTCGTCAAGTAAATGAGTAGAACTTTCATAGAATCACAAACTCAGTACTCTTTATTAACTTGTTTTACGTATTCCAATATTTTAGATCTATATTGTCTTATAACTTGAAACCTATATAAAAAGAATATAAACAATAAAAATATAAGAGCTTCAGTTATATAGATCATAATCTTATGGAAAAGAAAAAATATTAATACCGTTTAAAGATAATGAAATTGCATTGTGTTTGAAACTTCACTATTTTTTGGTTGATAAAATATTCAACGAGTTTTCTTTTTCATACATATAATTTTAAGTTAATACCCCGTTATATTTTACGAAAGAATAGTTTGGCAAAAACAAACAAATGAGTATTACTTTTCATGACTACTGACTGGCCATGCCTATAGATTTTTGTTTACTGAGGTTTACTAAGGTTTTGTTTACTAAGCGGGCAACAATTCTTGTGTGACTATAGGAAAAATAGTCCAGTTTCCCAGGTGCGTGTGTTTGATGTGGCAGTTATATTCAAGGCGTATTTGAACTTATTTGATTGAATATCTAAGGATACGGGAATAGTCTAGTTGGGTCAACATGTATGCCTTATGTTACTACTTAAAACAAGGTGTGTGTGAAAGTTAAGATACAGAAAGATATTTTAAATATTTCTTTCAAACACACGATTAAATGCCATTTCAATTTCATTGGTGCAGGCAACAGTTACTCTTCTGGAAAACCTGGACATAATCATGAAAAAAATGTCAAAGACTGATATCAAGTCAGACGTCTTACCAATGATGTATAGCGCTTTCGACTCGACAACACCACAAATTCAAGTAAGACACATTTAAGAACAGAATTTAACTGTGTAAAAATACACATTTCTTGTATATTAGCATTTGTATTTAATGTTCTAACTTAAATTGTAAACGGAACTTAATAAGAATATTTGTAAGGCTTTACTGATGCCAAAGTAGTGACATGTCTTACATAACATCAAATATTATATTGTTCTATGTATTAATGATTCTCCTATCCCTCTAAAAATCATTTAATCAACCAACACCTGAGAATTTAAATTATGTTATTAAGCACTGGTATGAATGATGAAAGCAGAGGCATGATTTTTAATTAGTTCCATCATCCAACACTAAATGAGTCATATCTCCTTTTCAATTTCGTCAACAAGTACATGAAAACACCTAATATTTTATTCAGCATCATGCACTAGGATGATATTAAAGAAATAACCATCGCATCACCTGATCAGTTCCATTATTAAGAGCACCAGGATCAGAATGAAATAAAGACTACCTGAACTTCTCCATCAATCACCAATGTGAGAGACTCTAGGTAAATCTAACATTCCTGTCCAGTTCTGCTATCAAGCACCGCTGTTAGACTGCAGGAAAGTAGCATCATTTACTGATCTGTTTGGTCATCAAACACCAGAATGATATTGCAGAAAGAGCCAAGTCTCATGATCATTTCAATTACAAAGCACTGAAATGAGTCTGGAGAATAGTTTAAATTTCCTGTTTAGTTTCATCTCTAAGCACCAAGATGAAACTAAAGGAAATGTCATATATTCTGTCAATTTTATCATCAAGGACTGGATGAGACCGAAAGAAGAGGTCCATTTCTAGGCAGTCCCATCATCCAATATCTATGGGGAATAGAACACATCTGTAGAGCAGTTCCATCTTGAAAAACACTGTGATGAGACTGTAGGCAGAACCACATCCCTTTGATCAGTTCCAGCACCAAGATGAGATCGGAGTAAAATCCTAATCTCTTGATCTATTCTATTATCAAACATCATGATGACAGTGTTGGAAAAGCATCATCATTATGCATTAGAATGAGACTGCAAGAAATGCCACAGCTTCTGAGCTGCTAATTCTGATGAAAACTTACTTATCAGTCAGTTTTCGGTGTCTTTCTTGCTTTCAGAAAAATGAGTCAAGGTCTGTTTTGTAATTTCTGCCTTGCGAAACAAATATTTAGAAGTACATGCAAAATACACGCTAATTCAACTCTATCTTTTTCTATTTTTTTATTTCTGGGTGATATTAAAATTATATGCATATTTTATAAAGACTGAACAATGTTTTAGAAATGTCCTGGTTTACTTATTAAGCTTGCGGCCAGTTTAATCACAGATAGCCTACTTTAATGCTTTGTAATACTCTCTATTATGTATGCCTGTTGTCATACTAGTTGACAGCAAGGTATTACTGCACATAATATTTCTCCCGTCAACCAGGAAAACAATAGGAAATAAAGAATATTCTTTGTCCTTTAGCATTTATGTGTATCGAGATACTGTAACATTACAAATTCAAAAGTAGAAATTATTACTTATTGTATTCCCTTTGCAAGGAAAGTTACTGATTTCACTATACATGTAAATTCTTCGTTTTCACAGCAAGATCTAATTACGATATAGAGTTTTAGAAATAAAAAATTAACTTAAAAAGTCATTTCGAATTAATTTTTATTATTTACCACGTTTTAGCTTCAAACCTGGAAAACAAACAACAACAAAATTGAATTATTCATGTTTTTACACAGATCTTGTCGTAAGTTTTGTCCCTGAATAGTGAGGGAAAATAAGGATGATCAACGGAACAGATACTGGCCAAAACCCTATATCTACTACAAAAAATAATTTGATATTACATTTTTGTGTTCTTATGCATGGCAATGCGAAAATGTTTAAAAATGATAACAAATATTTATTATAACAAGCATGAATACCTTTTCAAAACAACACCAACAATATTGTTACATTAAGCTTACCAAGAAATGAGTGATTTGCCTTACCAAAACGTTTGATGATTTTTCGATTCTTCATAAATTCTGTGTTACTAAATATAACCTTGTTTGTGTCTTTGTTTTAATCGAGTGTTGTCTAGCTTCGACCAAAATAACCTGGATAGCGTTTTGTCATGCTGACATCGACGTTCAGTGAGGCAATAGCTTCTTTATAAAAAGTATTTATATTCCAACTCTTTGTTCTGGAAAAATAAGAGTAATATTGCAGATTTAACAGACAGACAGACATCTGTAATGATTAAAATTCTTATAAGTATGTCAGTAGAAGTGCATTGAATGTTACAAGCTCGAGTGTTGTATACGTTATGGGGACGGCGATATTTCAGTTTTGTTAATTTAGAATACATTAGGAGTACATTACAATTGCTTTAAACAAAATGCATGTATGTTTATCCATGACTATAGAGTACAATAAATTTTATTTATGTCATATAAAATTAAATCTCATAGATGTTCCTTGTTCTCCGACTCTTGAAACATTTTTTTAGTTTCGCTCTGATCGGAAGTTAATATTAATTATTATGAACTGTCATAACTTTCTAGAATACTGATTTGTTGGAAAAAAACAAATAGATAAACAGGCGGGCATATTTAGAAAGGGCAGTTTCACATAGGAACGATATTTCCAAGATACCTGATATTAAACTTCTGACAGATATGAAATGTCAGTAGAACTCAATGTCACGCTAGTGGAATCTAAGGATCACTTTCGTTCATATCTGTCTAACTATCTCATCCTAATTTCTGATTTGTATAGAGCGCAGCTCTCTACGCACTAGCCCAAGTGGCAGGTTATCTGGACGAAAATGCTGTGAGAAAAATGATTCTTCCAAGAACAAAACAGGTCTTTGATAACCACACTGGAACAAAGGTACGACATTAATCATTAACTATCATCTTGTATGTCTAACCTTTCCCTGTATGTGCATGTCGAACTTAAGTGTTTGTAAATCATTACCGTTGTTTTTTTAACTTCACTGTTTGTTTCAGAAGAGGTCTAATGTAATTTCGTATTTCTCTCGATCGGAGATTTAATGAAATTTTCCACTCGGAACGAGATAAACTTATTATTGACCATCTCTACGAACAGTGTCCATATGTTTATTATGTTTATCTCGGTGACTTTCCCTAACAAATATTTTTTTTTATTTGTTATTAAGCACAAAGCTGCACGAAGGGTTAATTGTGATGTACCCACTGCAAAAATCGAGCCCCAAATTTTCTCATTTTAAACCCAAGCTTACTGTTGAAAACTGGGGCATTAACAAACACTCTTCATCTATATCTATCATAATCAATTCGTTATCACGTTTTTAAAAAATCGCCCATGTATATTCATTATGTTTAACTTGTTCACCCTTTCCTTAAAAAAGTCCATGTATGTGCAGTACGTTTAGCTAAATAAACCTCCCTTAAGAAAATGTTTCATGTATATTCAATACACGTAGTTATTAAATCTCCCTTAGAAATAGTTTCTACCCATATTCAGTATACATATATTTTGTAATCCTCTCTTACGAATAGTTTCGATGACGAGGAACCCACTTTGAGACTAATAATGGCTGGAGACGGCTTGAATGGGTAATGAAGAAAAACTTTAATATAAGTTTAACATAACAGCAAATGTACAACGTTTCGACAAGGTTTTGTCATCATCAGGTACAAGCCGTCTCCAGTCATTATCTGCTGTATGTACTGCCGACGCGACTTTTCGCCCAATACCAAGCTCAGCAGGCTAGCTGGGATACGACAACATTTTAGTTGTTGAGGTGCTATTTATATCATCAATGTTTATGAACAACGACTGTTATGATGTGAAGTAGATTAAGTAAGTAAATTGTAATTATATAAGTTTAACATAACAGCAAATGTACAACGTTTCGACAAGGTTTTGTCATCATCAGGTACAAGCCGTCTCCAGTCATTATCTGCTGTATGTACTGCCGACGCGACTTTTCGCCCAATACCAAGCTCAGCAGGCTAGCTGGGATACGACAACATTTTAGTTGTTGAGGTGCTATTTATATCATCAATGTTTATGAACAACGACTGTTATGATGTGAAGTAGATTAAGTAAGTAAATTGTAATTATATAAGTTTAACATAACAGCAAATGTACAACGTTTCGACAAGGTTTTGTCATCATCAGGTACAAGCCGTCTCCAGTCATTATCTGCTGTATGTACTGCCGACGCGACTTTTCGCCCAATACCAAGCTCAGCAGGCTAGCTGGGATACGACAACATTTTAGTTGTTGAGGTGCTATTTATATCATCAATGTTTATGAACAACGACTGTTATGATGTGAAGT
>NW_013665743.1:608101-627403 GCF_000517525.1 Limulus polyphemus
GCCTGCTGAGCTTGGTATTGGGCGAAAAGTCGCGTCGGCAGTACATACAGCAGATAATGACTGGAGACGGCTTGTACCTGATGATGACAAAACCTTGTCGAAACGTTGTACATTTGCTGTTATGTTAAACTTATATAATTACAATTTACTTACTTAATCTACTTCACATCATAACAGTCGTTGTTCATAAACATTGATGATATAAATAGCACCTCAACAACTAAAATGTTGTCGTATCCCAGCTAGCCTGCTGAGCTTGGTATTGGGCGAAAAGTCGCGTCGGCAGTACATACAGCAGATAATGACTGGAGACGGCTTGTACCTGATGATGACAAAACCTTGTCGAAACGTTGTACATTTGCTGTTATGTTAAACTTATATAATTACAATTTACTTACTTAATCTACTTCACATCATAACAGTCGTTGTTCATAAACATTGATGATATAAATAGCACCTCAACAACTAAAATGTTGTCGTATCCCAGCTAGCCTGCTGAGCTTGGTATTGGGCGAAAAGTCGCGTCGGCAGTACATACAGCAGATAATGACTGGAGACGGCTTGTACCTGATGATGACAAAACCTTGTCGAAACGTTGTACATTTGCTGTTATGTTAAACTTATATAATTACAATTTACTTACTTAATCTACTTCACATCATAACAGTCGTTGTTCATAAACATTGATGATATAAATAGCACCTCAACAACTAAAATGTTGTCGTATCCCAGCTAGCCTGCTGAGCTTGGTATTGGGCGAAAAGTCGCGTCGGCAGTACATACAGTAGATAATGGCTGGAGACGGCTTGTACCTGATGATGACAAAACCTTGTCGAAACGTTGTACATTTGCTGTTATGTTAAACTTATATTAAAGTTTTTCTTCATTACCCATTCAAGCCGTCTCCAGCCATTATTACGAATAGTTTGTTTGTAGATAAGCACAAAGCTACACAAAGGGCTACCTGTGGTCTGCCCACCACGGTTTCTAGCGTTGTAAGTGCACAGTCGTACCACTGTGCCACTGGGGGGCTTTCCGGATAATGTCTAAATATATTCAATCTGTTTAACCAGACTTTATGATTTACTGCGCTGGACCTTGCGTCATTGTAAAAGACTTAATATCGTAATACACTTGTTTCATATATATTATGTGGTTTTGTAGTTTACTGAAAATGAGATAGCACCATTTCAAAGTAACAAACGTTGAGCTTCGTTAGCAACAAATCAGAATAAGTAGACAGCGTTTTACTAACTAAATATTCTCAACTGTACTTGTCTTAGTTTCCTTTTTTACAAAATTTTATTTCTAAGCTATTTACTATTTATAATATTTCACGTGTGATCGAATTTTTAAATTAATAAAAATATATAGCATATTTATATACACTGGTACGAGTGTAAGTATATATATATATATATATATATACAAATGCCGGAGAATTCACTGATCGAAACGTTATGAAAATAATAATACACACAATAAAGACAAGAATAACAGTCCGAATAATTATACCATTAGTAATACTAACACATCGTCTTAATCATTTCGCAAAATTATACCTAAATGTTAGATGGTTTTTAGGACAAATATTTTACGATTATATTAACTGTGTCAAATACTTCATTGATCTTCTTATCCATTTAGGCTAGGCGTGCCCTATGGTTATCGTGTACATAATGTGAATCCAAGGGCGTATGTTCTGCGGCGTGTTGTTGATGTGCTCTATAATGTTGATGGTTAAATTACTTTTTTAGGTCAGACAAAAGCAGCCCAATAGTTGGCGGTGGGTGATGATAACTAGTTGCATTGTCTCTAGTCTCTCAATTTAAAATTAGGGACGGCTATGCGTAAATAGTCTTTTTTTTTGTATCTCTGCGCGAAAATTCTGATAAGTATTATTAATTGAAGGATTTTACGTAAGTGCACATCTTAATGAATAAGTATGTAATTTAGTATCGAAAGGATTTGTATTTCGCGTTTCATAATTGGGGACAATAGTTATGAGGTACATTAATTTTACTGTTAACTTTTAGCACTCTTGAGATTTAAATGCATCACACAATATAAAGAAGCCTTAAAAGCTATGACGTAAGTTAATTTTTTTTTACATTTAACCAATGTTTTATATAAGATGTTATGGAATTTGTGATATTCATAAATATTTAATCTGTTACGTATTCATTTAACCTTTTAAATAAATATGCGGGTGTCAGTTGTTTTCACTTCCTACAGTTTTTGGCCTGCCATGGCCTAATGATTTGAGCACTCGACTCGCAATCTGCGGGTCGCGGGTTCGAATCCACATCACCGAACATTTTCACTTTTTTATCCGTAGGGCATTATAATGTTACGGTCAATCCCATCATTTATTGGTAAAAGAGTAACCCAAAAGTTGGCTGTGGATGGTTTTGACTAGATACCTTCCTTCTAAATACTAAAATACACAAACGAACAACGGTTTATAATACACAATTAAAATCTTTATTTAAGAGATCAAATGAATCCTAAAGTTTCCTAACACTTTTCACTTCACTTAATCCCCTAACACCACCCCACTATTGTGGGTTGCCTTAGGTACATCAGGTCATTTATGGATAAACAAGTAAAATCCAGAAAACAGCCAGTCGCTTTTGTGTATATGCTGCGAAATTCCTGTTAATCTTGTAGTTTCTTAACACCTGTTACTCCATTCTACATGTATCTTTGTTCTTTGTTTTTAATTAAGCACAGAGCTACACAATGGACTATCTGTGCTCTGCCTATCACGGGTATCGAAACTCAGTTTCTAGCGTTGTAAGTCCCCAGACATAACGCTGTGCCGCTGTGGGAACAACATATATAAGTGTGGCTCGGCATGGCCAGGTGATTAGGGCGCTTGACTCGCAATCTGAGGGTCGCGGGTTCGAATCCCCATACCACCAAACATGCTCGCCCTTTCAGCCATGGGGGCGTTATAATGTGATGATCAATCCCACTATTCGTTAGTGAAAGAGTAGCCCAAGAGTTGGCGGTGGGTGGTGATTACTATCTTCCTTCCATCTTTTCTTTCACTGCTAAATTAGGGACGGCTAGCGCAGATAGACCTCGTGTAGCTTTGGGCCAAATTCAAAACAAACACACATATATCAGAGATTAAGATTGTCGCTTAACAAGCTTAAATAACTAAGCCTAGATATTTCTTAAATACTAAAACTCAGCTCTTTAAATCCCTAATCCTGTGTTAACCAGAAGCTTTATGAACGTAACTCCTTCCAAAATCACCTAAAAATTGTAATGAACATTTTATGACACTGATATATGACAATATTAATGTTTAATGACATCAATATCAGATAATATTATTAACTTGGATGATTGAATTAAGTCCATTTTAACCAGTATTTTCCTTACGTTGGAAAAGTGGACATAACTCAGTTGCCCAGAATGTTTTTGTTGTTGTTTTTCCATTAGTCTAATCTATGCTGTTCTAAACTTAAGTGTTTTTGGATTTCCTGAAAAGGAAGGGATGTGTATCACGCAATGAATATGTATTTATTCAAGAATTCGTTTTGGGTGTTTCAAAATATCTTTTTATAATCATGAAATATGGACTGTGCCTAGATATTCCTGTAAAAATAGCTTTTACTATACTAAGGATGCATGAACAGTTTCCAATAGATATATCTGAATTTGGAGATTGTTCAAGCAGCTCAGAATTTTCTTTGCACAAATTCCCTTCTTGAATTATTCATTTAAAAACCACAGTTTTCAAATGGCATGTTTTACATGTCTCTCAGTATCCTCAATTTTATTCAATAGTCTTTCAGTTCGAAACAGTAATTGGCAACCATCTTGTTGTTTTATTGTTAAGTTAGTGGCATATTTTACGTGTAGGTGATTGTCTCACAAGCTTCATTTATATCCTTGTCCCTCTCCTATTATGCCTAAATTTTGCTTCGGGACATTATCGCCCTACATAGGAGGACTCGGTTATCCAAGTTCAGGCCAACGCTCTGATATGTATTGAAAAGATCATCGATAAGTTAGAGAAGACAGACATCTTGGACGAGGTACTCCCAATGCTCAACAAGGCCAAACTTCAGGATCCGGCGATACTTCTGCCGGTAGTAAGTAAGTGGTAATTTTAAGAATGCTAATAGAAGTTTTTGTGTCATTCAGTATCCTCTGCTCTCTGGTTCTACTGGCCTTCAAATACAAATCATCGGTACTTTTTTTTTACTCTACTCATGGGTTTAAATGGCTCTTCAGTGTTGAAATCTTACATTAACATTTTTCCAATCAACTTAGGCCAGTTAATATGTTAATACGATTACACATTGATATTAACAATCAAGAGATCGTTTGGTGAAATTTGCTTTTAATATAATATTAGTTTCAAAATAATTGTCATGTAATGAGTCAGCGGTAAGTTTACAGACTTGTAACGCAAAATTCCGAAGTTTGATTACCCGCGATTGGCAGAGTGCAAATAGCTTATTGTATAGCTTTGTACTGAAACAAACATTTCAGAATAAACCTGTTCAACGACCTATTTGTGGTTCCTTGCAATACATGTTAAAAAATTGTAATTTATTGAGTTTCGCTCCAGTCGCTTCTTAAATGTTTTTTCACAGACAGACTTATACATAAACATATAAAAATCTATGTGCAACATTAATAATGCGCTTATAATTCAACTTTAAACTTCTTAGCCCTCCCGATGGCTAAGCGATAAGTCTGAGGGATTATAACGATAAAGATTTGGTTTCAATACCCATGGTGCACAGAGCACAGATAGCTTATTGTGCATCAATCTTTGCGCTTAACAATAAATAAACAAAACAGAATTTCAGCTGCATAAAAATTAGTTGATTTGGGGAAAAAACGCTATTGTAGAAATTTTATATTTTCTAGAAGCAAACATCACAGATTTTATATTTAATAAATAATATTAAATAATTTGATGGTGATTGGCTACCTACTGAACATTCCAAACCTTACCTCTGTGTGTCAAGGCTTAACTTGAGTGCTATCTTAAATATGTCACTGTGCTGAATATTGCCCCGAAATTTATTTTTTACCATGAATTTCTTGTTCTTCTGCTTCTTTCTTATTACATGATAACTCAAAAATCAAAACAATGGTGTCAACTAATTTCACTGAGATGACATAGTTTCAAACGAAGTATCCGCTTTTATAATTATTATTAATAACTAGTTGTAATTTTTAAAAAAATCACAATTCTAATGTAAACGATGTTATCATTACCCCTTGCAGTTAACTTTGCAAAACAGGAAGTAAATGTAGGGATGGCTAATATCAATATTTCAAAAATATTGCAAACAGGATAGTAGGGATGGCATTTGCATCGCCCCAACATATAGCAATATATATAACTATTCAATAACAATTGAGGTTGATTCATCCTATTTTTTTCTGTTAACATTCTATTACACTGTGTGCAAATGCCATCCCTACTATCTTGTTTGCATTGTTTTTGAAAGATTGATATTAGCCATCCCTACATTTACTCCCATTTTTCTTTCCTTTAAAATATAATGTAGCAGCATGTTATCTATTTTGGACATTATAAGACATACATGTATATTGGCATGTTTACTCTCCAAGTTAATATAAAGGTCGTCAACACTCAAAACCTGTTTTTAAAGTCGTTAAAAATTCCAATTCTTATTAATACATTCAAAGAAAACGTTTGAATGTGCTTTCCATGTCCGTAGAATTAACAAATAACTCATATCCGTTTTTCTTTGCCTTTGTAAGCTACCACAATGTGTATATTGTAGACCACGAAAGATGCACTTTGAGTCATTATTGAATAAAGACAAACAGTCGTCTTGTAATTTATCTGTTAAAAGCTTTGGTTAAATTGAGTTCATGTACGAATATAGAATGAACAGATTTTGTATTTCATACTTAAATACACATAACTTTAATAAGAAGCACAGATCACAATTTATGTAATCTTACGTGTTAATAAAATGACTCAGAGATTGTATAGTTAGGCTTTCTGAAGAACAAATAAAAATTGTTAGTAACCTACACCGACAGACTATATGTATACTACTAAATGATGAATAATAACTAGAGCCACCATCAGGTCTCTGTCGTAAAACACAAGATTCGTTTAAAAACATCCAAGAATTATTTAAATTTTGACAATTTGTGACATGGTAACGTAGCTAAGCTTTACAGATCATAGAAAAATGCATATATATATATATATTGAAGAATAAAGAAATAATTACAAATAATGTTGCTTGGTGTTAGTTAGGAAGCAAATTTTTGAAATGAGCGTTTCATCTTGCTTAGGAATATATAAGCACATGCTCGGAGACAAGCGTTATGGCCTGACAGTTAATCTCCTAGCAACCAAAGTTATGCCAGCTCTCATCCCAGTCGTGGTGAGTCCAGGACTTAAATTAGACCAGGTAACTTAATTTTTATCTAAAGTTTTCGACCAAAATTTTAAAAAAATTCAAGTTCAAAGCACTTTGATTTCTAGAAGAAGAATTCTATACAATAGAAATCACCCGTGAATATAGACTTTTTGTAGTCAATTATGTTTAGAATCTCTTTAGTTAATTGAAGAAAAGCTAATTCTTGTAAGGTGTCTCTCAGATTTTCCAAATTATTTTGATAAAAAAATATTTCTGGCAAACTGTAGTTGAATAGTGACTCTAACAAGTAAGTTGTGTTTCAAGGCTCCATGGGTAATTAAATTAAACGCGTTTTTAGAGTTGTTATTTCAGGTAACAAAAGTTAATTGAATAAAGCTTGTTCTTGGCGGTTTCGTTCTTCTGCATTTTTCAAGGTAAATGGCTATTATTGTGTCGACTTACGATCTTGAGGAATGAGAATAAAAATCGTACTAATATCAGAAAACTAATTAAATAATAAGTCTTATAATTTTATGCTTGAAATAAACTAATGCGAAAGTAAATTTTAATTGTCTTCCTAAACTTCTATCTCCAGAGCAATGAATAGGTCAATGTACTTGAAGTTTGTGGTGCTTGAAATATATTAATTTTCTAAAGGTTTGTTTGATCTTGACTATAAATAAAGTTCTTGTTTTAGTTTACGAGTCTTGTGGAGTTATTGCAAGAGATGCTGGATCACGTCAGCAAAAGTCAAAAGAACAAACTGAAATTAGAGAAACTTTCGATGTCCTCCATGGATAAGTAAGTTCTCTGGTTGAATGTTGTCTTCATATCTATCTCACACAGGGTAAGTATTCTACTCTACCCTTTTAACGGTAACGTACACTAACATTACGTAATGGTACTTCAATGATTACAGCACAATAACACAAGTCAAGTGAATAACATAGAACGATGTTCTCTACTTTTCTAAGTAACTTTAAGTGAACTAAAAGGTGGTCGTGCCCAGAATAGTATAGTTGTAACACGTGTTTTCTGGTATTTATCCGTGTCTTTATATCTAACTTACTAAACCAGTATTCCATTTTTTATTTCTTTAGAATAACATAATATTGTTTTTTAACCTTCAGGAACTCGTCGATCCGAACTATTGAACAGAACACTGGTTATCCACATCGTCCTCCATCTTTACGACTGGAATCTCGTCGAACTTCCATAAGTATGGAAGACGTAATACAACAAACGTGCAATTCAAGTGAGTAAATAAATCGAATAATCCTAAACTTTTGATATTCATGTGAAACATAATTTATCTTCAATTAATCAGATATTTACTAAAGCGACTTTTTTATATTTTATCCTCTTGAATATCACATCAATTCCTCAAGGAACAACTTTCATGGTATCTTATAAATGTTTTTATTGTTATGATGATGTTGTGATTCATTGTAATTTTTTTTACACACTTCACTCTTTTATGACTTGAAGTATACATGGAATTTACCAAGGTTGTATATCAGTTAACTTATCATCTTGTACTCACGATTGTCCAAAATATTAACCTTCATTTCACCACCGCGTAAACTAGGTAATGCAAGCTGTTTTCTAGACATAGGTTCAAGCCTGGGTCAACTAGCTTTGGCGTAAATGGTTTTGAAACTGCAGAATCAGCGCTAGTTAAAGTTTATATGTTATCACAATATGATTTAATATCTTAAGAACAGATGTTATTAATAAATGTAAGTTTTTGATTTATTTTATTTTAAAAGTAACATACAAATCTACAACTCATTTCTTCAAATCACTAACACCAGCTATGGATGAATTTATGTTTTGGAAACTTACGTTCAGAATAGCATAGTACTTACCAAATGAAATGTCAATACAACTTGTGTGTGTGACATATCAATCGGTGGTTTACTTAAATCTAAACACCAATTTATTGAAACCTTTCAAACACTCTATAGACCGTACAGCATGTATTGAATACAAGATATTGGTTGTTACATTAGAACTATTGTAAACAACACATTAACGTGGAGAAGATTAACCCTTCGTATTCAACATGAACAATGAATAATTCTAACACTCCGTTTATGGCAGTTTTCGCGTAAATTTGTTTTACAGCCTCTTATGTACCTAGGTTCGATCAGCATGATCAACAGACTATTCTACAAAAACAAGTTAGTCCAGCAAATCTGAGTAACTCTCTTATTCAGTAACTCGGTAGAATAATATTTGTAAGTGAAATCAAGCTTCACATTATAGAGTATAATCAAAAGTAACATTAATTTCGTGATATTTGGCGAAAGATGTTTTATTTTAACTATTGGAGTATAAGGAAAGAATCATGAAAAAGTTTAACTTAGAAAACATCATATATACGTGTTATCAGAGGTGGAAATGTTTCAAATCATGACATTAAGATCCAGATTCCTAGGGTTATGCTCAAATCAGAGTTTGCTGAGTTGGAAATTGAGTCTCATCCATTTCATATGTTAGGTGTTTATTTGAAAGGAAATAACTTCTCATCAATCATGTCCAGTCAACATTTTAAAGATAGAAAAATAATGGATGAATTGTTCAATTCTATTTTTGATCCTTATGCGTCTTACTGCCTACTTGTGTGAAATCGCTTAATACAGAAAAAGTTAGAATGGAGCTTTTACTCTTTTGAAAAATTCAAAAGCGAGCACTGTAACAGCAACAAGTAAAAATTATATCATATCAAGGAAGTTTCTGAGAAGTTTCGCCTCCCGTAGAAAACGAGTTGTTATGAACTGTACAGTCAATAGGAGTATATATCTGAAAAAACACACACAACAAACTGAAAAAACTTAAAATTAACCATAACAAATAAAATGTTTATCGCGCCTTTCATTACTTATGAATTATTGCCAAGTATAGTATTTTGTTTTTATTCGCTTACTCCCCAATGGCTCAGCGATAAGTTTGCAGACTTACGACGCTAAAATTTGGTTTTAGATACCCGTGGTGTGAAACGCGCAGATAGCTTTTTGCGTAGCTTTGTTCTTAAAAGCAGCTAAACCAAGTGTACTCATTTAATTTGATTTAGAACTGTTTGCTATACAAAATCACGCACGTACGCAGGGGGAGGGGGTCAGCCGAACACCCCATTTTTGTGATGTAAAAAAATGATGCTTATGTAGTTATAGCGCAACTTCTTGTAGTATTTAATGTTTTCTACATAGTCTACATTCTTCTGATGAAGCATTAGCATTTTTTGGCTTGAAATAGTCACAATGGCTTCTGTTGACACTTTGTAGTTGGTGTCTGTGACTTGTTGGTGATAAATTTCAACAATAAACAAACAACACACTGTCCATTTGTTTTAAGATAATATATTAAAACAAGCCAAACATATATACAAATGTTTGTTACATTGTCGATTATCACAGTTGTATCCAGAGCTTTAAATAATTGTCTCTTTTTTCGTCAACGTCCACACAGGCTGAATAACTACCTGAGGTGTACACAAACCGAAGACTGAGTACTCTAGCTTTAATACATAATCATTATGACACTTCTGTCGATAATGAAACTATGTGTAAGTTATTTGTGGAACAGCAATCCAGAAGAATAGAGCATGCTAACATGTTATTTCAGTAGTGCATACATGCACGTATATGATAGGTAATGATTAAAATAACTAATATACTATTGTTTATTTTAAGTGTTTGAGCATCGGGAAGGTGAGTTATATTCAGAGCAGTCTTGCTAATTTTTTATAATTTACCTAATTTTAATGTTTTCAACATAATTTTAGTGTTTTGCATGTATAATAAGAATCAATGCTATTTTATAAGAAAGATTTCCATAGGATAATGCAGTAGTTCGTCATTGCAAATGCGAGTCATGGCGTCATAAGAGACATATTTTGAACCATCAATTTAATTCGTGCCAAGATGCGCACCAATAGAGAATGGAAAGCCATCATGGGTAGACTTATGATTAGAATAATAGCAATAGCCCTATCCAAATAGGGGGCCTGGCATGGCTTGATGGATAGGGCGCTCGACTCGCAATCTGCGGGTAGCGATTTGAATCCCCATCGCCAAACATGCTCGCCCTTTCAGCTGTGAGGGCGTTATAGTGTGACGGTCAATCCTACTATTCGTTGGTAAAAAAGTAGCCCAAGAGTTGTCCGTAGGTGGTGTTAACTAGCTATCTTTCCTCTATCACTGTTATATTAGGGACAGCTAATGCAGATAGCCTTCGAGTAGCTTTGCGCGAAATTTTCAAAACAAAACACGCAAAATATCCCAATAAAGATATTTGAAAAATAGAGCCTTCAGTGTTTTCAATGAACGTAGAAAGAACTTTGTACAGCAGTTGTATCTTTAATAACATTCCAAACCAATCCAGAGCAATATCTTTTTTTCACAAAGTGAATACTATGTTTACGAAAGAGAACCATATGACTCACAAAAAATTATTGTGATGAAGCTAGAAATATCTCCCTGTCTCTTTAATAAGATAACTAACAATGATTTTAAAATAACGAAAGTCGAAATACACAAGCTTCTAATAACACTTAAAATCAAGTTATCTTGATAAAGATGGCTGAAGAAACCTGATTCACGGCAGTCCCATTCGACCACATATATGTCAAGGCTTCCGGTGTAGCTCAAATGGATCTTTAAATCTTTGGTCTACTTAAATATGGTTTTGGAAGGCAATGGCCATCTATAGTGGAATACCTATGAAGCATTTGTCATGATGTACAGCCTAAGAATAACCACGTCATATTTCATAAAAGTTTGTTTCAACAAAAACTGCGATGCTGGTTCTCAACCAGATTAACAAGGAAGTTATTTCCACGGACAGTATATAACTTAAAATATCATTTATTCAAAGTGTGATCAACTTTTAACAATGCTATACGACTTACCAAATAATTTGTCATAGACGTAAGACACAAAAACCACAAATTTCAGTTACAACGCGTTTCATTTCTGGTCTCATTTTATGTCGATTTATTGATATTTGTATCTGGAGATTTTACAAACTACAAAACCTTGTAGGTCTTGACAGGAGTATTTGTAGGAAATTTCTCAGACTGTTTTATGCGTGCAAAAGGAGCTCCCCAACAGGGAGTAATAATGATGCAAGTACACAGCTCAGCTCGTAAAATACATTTACTTTTGGGACAGAGTGGATAATAGATGAACATGAAGTAAGGTTATTACGTATAATACTTTTTATTCAAATTAACAAAGTATATGTTTGGGTTTTTCATTTCCTGATTAAATGCACAAAATGTATCAGAATATGTGTTGCAAATTTGTCTGACTGAAATACAAGAAAGATGTGTTTTATGCTGGCAGTTATATGATAAATGTTTCTCTCTTGGAAACGTTTCAGCTTTCAGACTATTAAATTCTTGAAAGCGTTTGTAATGAAAAATAATACTAATCTTATGATAGTTCTTGGTCACACTTCTACTGACTCTTTTCTTTCTTTACGAACTTTACATTTTTTCCTTATTTATTATATAATATTTACTCCATCTTATTCTTTTATATTCTATCCCAGTACGGTGTATGGAAAGATCTTTTTTCTGTGGATTTAAACTATTTTGTTTCGTAAGAGAAGTTGCCAGCATGTGAAGGATCAACATTGCATTAAGATAAAATAAGTTTTCTAAGCGACGTTGAAATGTTTCTGCTCACTAACGAAAACAGATTTGAAGGTCTAGTCAAACAAATAAAACGAAATCGTATTTTGCAACGTAACCAAAACAATGTTATGGTTAGCTATACCACCAAAGTATAGTATCAACTTTAATTATAATACTCATACAGTTATAGGCTTAGCTGTACAATCAGAATAGAATCTAAAATGTGTATTCAACGTAGATATTAAACTTTTACTATGCAATTAAACCAAAAAGTTATTGTTAAGTTTACAATAAAGGCGATGTTCCACGAACTATATAATTAAATTTAGAGAATCGTTATTTTATTGTATATAAAAGAGTGCTCAATTTAAGGGACCTACCGAAATAGAATTACATCATAATGTTTAACTACAAACACTAAAGGTATACGACAAAAAAAAGAGCATTAGGCTTAAAAAAAAAGAGAAAAAAAATAAAATTCAAGTAAGAAATGTTCATGCAAAACAAAAATAAAATTTAACTATAATTTCTTCAGAATAGTTACATTTTAGATAGATTAACCTAAACCTAAGTTGATACACCTTTATTTTTTAACTTATGTTGCTAAAAATGTAGTATATTATGTATAAAACCTACAGATTGCTAAGTTTACTCATTTAATTTGATTTAGAACTATTTGCTATATATATATATATACATATATCTGCTCTCTTAGGAATATTAACAGGATTCCATGCCCATTGCTAAATATCTATAGCTTTTTGAACTGCTCTCAGTAAAAACATATCTGCCTCCTCCCTCCGTCAGCTCACCAGTAAGTCTGTGGATTATAACGCCCCCCAGGTGGCTCATCCATAAGTCTGTGGATTATAACGCTAATAATCGGGCAGTGCAGGTTGTTTACTGTATAACTATGAGTACTCGTATCAAATAAGGCACTCGACGGTATTTTAGAGCTTGTAATGTTTCATAAGAAATTTAGATTCATATTTGAAAAGATTAGCAATACTGAAATAGCTTATATCGGTTTGAAAAAACAAATTTTTTTAGCAATTTAGTTATAAAAATAAATATTTGGGTAAAGGTGGGACAAAAGTTGTTGCCCAGCGACAGAGGCGTGGTATAGATTTGAGTATCAACATATAGTTGTTTACAAATATTACCATATCTCCAACCGTGCTGCGTTCAACAAACATAAATCTTAAAAATAGTCGATTTGACCCGAGATTCCACAACAACTTGATTTATTCGATTTTCTAGTACCATGAATGAAAAGTTTGAAAGCCCCATGATTGATGACCGTAAAATATCACATGAAGTATCATTCGTCAGCTGTCACAGAAAAAAAAAATTCTGTTTCAGAAGCACGTCGAAAAGAAGTCGACGACTGTCAGAAGAGAAAGTACAAAACTGTTGATTATTGTGAAAGAAAGAAAGAATTGGACCTGCACACGTGTATTAACGAATATTTTCTGACACATTGTATTTCATTTTATCTTGCACATTATTTTTCCGTAAAACATTTCTGCCTGTTAGGTTGAGCAGTGATACGACATCTTTAGGATGACAAATGGGAAGAGAACTTAGCAACAGCTTTTATAGAACTATTGATTAAAATTGTTCATCCTTATCAAAACAAAATTAACAAATTCTAGGAAAAGAACATATATGTTTTTACTTTGCTAATCAGCCAAAGTTTAACCGTATTAGTGTCTAAGGCATAAAGGAGAGCACTTTCATAAAAACAAAGTTTTAGTGAGAAGCAGTATTTTAAATAGAAAAGGCATTTTTCCAGCTTTCCCATCACGCATCAGTCGGCAAGCAGCGTTACACGCCTGTGTTAACAATTTGTCGTTTTCGAGTGCTTTGTTTTATCATTACTAATAACAGCCAGTATTGAAAATAGGATGTAAAGCAAATGAAGTAGTTAGAAATATTAAAACCGGCCTAAAATGAACTAAAAAGTAACATTAAGCTGTTGTGCAGCTAGTGTACTAAAAAGAAATGTTTCTGCATAGATGAGCAAAAGAAAAACAACAAAAACCCCTTCTAGAAAGCTTAATATAATATAAAATTTATTTATGCCTAATTAATCTTTGAGCAAAGGATTTCACACATTTGACTTAAGAAAATTTTTCAATAGTGTAGATTTATAAATCACAATTCAGTTTGCAACTGTGTGTAATACTAGATGTACTTAGGCAGGGTTCCTGAAAGTATTCTGTTTCGAGAGTAAATAATTCAAAACTTAAGAGTAACAAATATTTTTATTTCTTCCTTTTGAATTTCATATGTCATTCTGTGTTGTAGCCTACAGAGTGCATAATGATTCTCGTGATTTCTGGTATGCGCACATTTTATTGGCGTCACGACAGTGTAAATTACAACATTAAGCGTCAATTTGGTGTCTACTGACTGACTGACAACACGCTACTGTATAGTGGTGCGAGTGGCTATAACGGGTGGCCCCTCCTGACGACCTTTGGCCCCCTTTCATGGAAATGCGTTAGTTCCCCGGATACTCCGACATCAGTCTGTCAAACTTGTTTTATTTTCGTCACATAAAATGGAGACGAGAGGACGAGTCGAATAGTATGACTTGGGTTTCTTTGACGCTACTGTTTGTTTATAAATATGTGTATTTCTTAGTATTAACTGTGTAGTAGTACTAACTTACAGATGTATATAAATATAATAGTACTGTCTATTGTATGTCCATGTAACTACTTCGCAGGATGTGGATGGATCTTCACCAAAACTGTTAAGTCCGTGCGGGGGTAGATATGAATTTTTAGTTTTGCATTTTGCGGCTTTTATGGGTGTTTCTCCGTTTTTTATCAGTACCGTACCTCCTTTGGATGGATCTTCACCAAGTTTGTTATGGAAGTTCATTGGGTCCATGGGGAGATACATATAAATTTTCAGTTTTGCATTTTGCGTTTGCGGTTTTTATGGGCGTTTTTGCATTTTCTACAATTACATATAAGACAACCAATTTCTCATGTCCTAATATAACTTTTCATTAATCGTGATTTTACATATCTTCCCTCCAGGGGACGGGTACTCCAGGTAGTGCTTAAGTACGTTTTACATCAAGACGGCATTTGTTTTTTCACATAGCCTGCCTTTGCCTAGAATATTTTTCTGTAAGTAAGCTGTAATATAAACATTTATAAACAGAATATTTAATGCTTTTATTACAGGTGGGTTTACAATATTCTGGTAATATAAGATGAAATTATCTGAAAACAACTGAATTGTAAAAGATGATAATATTGGGTTATTTCAAGGTACACTTGGCCGTCACTTAAGTAAATTAAGTACCTCAGTGACTCCTGGTTTGGTAAATGGAATGTAAGTAAGACAACTCGGCTAAAAATGAAAACGACTGACTCAGAGTTGTTTTACGGCAAATCAAATCTTAATTCAACAAACGAAGCACGTGAAAGCAACAAGAACACACTGACGCTTTAACATAAATAAACTTCCTTGTCTGCTAATCTACAGAAACATAAGTAGACAACTTTACATGATAATAATCAGGCAAAATCTCAGAAAGATCCAATATTGCTAAGGATTATATTCAGTTATGAGTCCCATACAACTGCCTAGAGTACTGTGTCTACCACATCATCAACCAAACCACATTCACAGGAATGGAAAGCCAGAGTTTCTAATTTCTCAATGATGAGTATGCGAAGTATCCATATGACCTGAAATACGGGTAAGTCAACAATTGTTTGGGACTATGAGTACAGGGAGACAACACTAAGGGTAAGATTACTAAAATTTGAGGTTGGATACATTTTACATTTCTGAAACTTGTAACTAGATTCAGGAACCTGTAATTAACATTTAAACAAAAATTGTGAATGAATATATATATTTATACGTTAGGTTGACGTAGAAGTTCAATTATGATATTTGTTCACCACAATATCAAAGGTTTGCACATGTCTTTGGAAAGGTATTTTATAATGTTCTCCGTAACCCTTTTTGTCCAATGAAAAACAGAATATAATATTGAATTGATTACAAGAATACTTTAACAGACACACAGTAGGGTATACTGCTATGATGTAATGTAAACAGTATTGTTTGATTTGTTTTGTGTTATCGTTTTCAACTTCTTGATCACAAGATTCGAATTTGTTGCGTGTTCAGGCAGGATTGCCTGGGTTACGTCACTTTCATGAAAGTATCCACCTACCGAAAATCTTAGTAAATACGATAAGTTGTTTCTCATTGGCTCCTAGCGCTAGAAACAAATGAGACGTCACATTAACGCTAACCCACAGGTCATCAAACTGATGTTATCACCATCAAAGGTTGTTAAAAAAAGCGAGATACTTTAAGGAACTTTGATACAGATACATTTCGAGCTGTAGAACGTTCTGTGTTATATAAAATAATGTTCCAGTCACTAAATTACTCCTTCTCCAAAAGCTAGAGAGCATCAAGCAGAGAACCATATAAACTCGCCACCAAGAATTTCATCACTTTACTTTGAGTCCAACAGTTCCAAGCGTTTATTTGCTATACTAATAACAGCAGATAATTGGCGCCATTTACTTCTTTTAATGACGGCCTTATCTTAATTATTAGTAAGCCTTCTTTAATACGAAGTCGTTTCTCATCAATGACTTTAACAATGTTAAAACGTGTTTTTTAATGGGGTGGGGGTAAATCACAGTCATTTAGTTTTATACTTGAAGTGTGAAGATGTTATAAAAAACATGTGTAAAATACATTAGTTACATACTGTATCTCCATACAAAATGATAAAATCTTGCTAAAGTAAGGTTAGACTGTTAAAATCGTTTACTTGAAATAGTTTTTTAGGTTGCCACAATCATGTTACTTTTAATGTATCATATTACACATTAAATGAAGAGGATTTTGTTTACATGTTGTTAAGCACAAAGCTATACAACGGGCTATCAGTGCTGTGCCCACGACAGGTATCGAAACCCGGTTTTTAGAGTACATACCTTCAGACTTACCACTAAGCCACTGGAGTGAAAAAGAATAGAAAAATATTATTATTTAAAGGGTTAAGGTTTACTATACCGAAGAAAAACCTCATTATGCAGATTATTTAGTGAATTTTAAACAGTTTATTCGATATTGTAAAGATGTATACATTTAGCCAAATAGTAAAGAACTATCTGAAAGTATTATAACGCATGTTACTGGTTTAACGAGTACAGATTCTCCGGTGAAACAGTGGTAAGCTTACGGACTTAGAGCGTTAAAATCCGGCGTTTGATTCCCCTCAATAGACAGAGTGCAGCTGTGCACAAAGAAAACAACGTGTACAAATGGATAATGAAAGTAAGAAACCTTACTTAAACAACATAAAGCACTTAAATAAGTTAAATAGGAAAATAACATAATAACTTAGCCGGATAAGATAAATGGAACGATTCTTCTAAATAACAAGATGGAACCCTCAATAGCCGCGGTACTTGAAATTATTTTAGTTAGGAGTAGAGTTTATTAATGTATGAGACGTCTTTTTTTTCCTTTTTTATTAGCTATATTTTTTTTGTGCGTTGCCATCAATACAAAGATTGGGGTGCACATATATCCGATTTAATTTTATTACTCATCAGGATCTCTACCTGCCTACTCTCAAATTAAAATTCTTTTAGGCAGGATTAGAGTAAATTAATCTATGAGACCTTGGGCGTGGTCAAATACATCAATCAAAAGGGTTTGATCCCTTTAGTCCAAAACTGTATTTAGATCTCAAATCAGTCAAGAGATGACAGAGCTATGAGCTAAAAGTTTGTACTTGAAAAAAAACAAAAAACTCAGAGCCGTTCTATGAGCCGCTATGCCTCGGCTAAAAAATGATTAAATAAGTAACATTAAAGATATTCTAAAGGAGGAAACAAAGTTTTAAAAAATTAATTAATGATTCAACTAAAACACCAAAAAATTAAATTTCAAAAATATTTATTGGACTTAAAAAAATAATTATTTAAGGAAAAAAAAATATCAAAAACTCAGACCGAGAGAAAAACACACAGGAATATCGTACGGTTTAGGCATGTCCAGTAAGATTAATAATATCAAACACTGAAATGTATAATCATGAATTATCAAAATTTTTAGTTAATTATATTGAGCCATTAAGTTATGAATTTTGAATTTTCTGAAAAATTAAAACTTAAAAATTTCAAGATAAAGTATACTGTATTAGTTTTGATATAGAACCTTCATTTAGTTTATAATATGATCTTGGACGACGCTCTTGATCTTTGTGTTAGTCTTATTTATAAGAATGAGAATTATAATAGACTTGACTGGGATGGTTTTAGAAAACTACTTGATATAGTCAATAAATATCCACATGTTTAAGTTTAATCAACAAATATATGAACAAATAAATGAAGTAGTTTTGGGTTCTAAGTTGGCTTCGGTGTTAGATAACTTGTTTTAATTTCATTATGTTGTTTGTTGAATTTCACGCAAAGCTAATCGAGGACTCTGTGCACTAGTCGTCTCTAAATTTCAAGTGAAAGACTAGAAGGAAGGTAGTCAACACCATTCACTGCCTTTTCGTGGACCACGCTCAGCACGTTTAGGAGAATTTTTTAATTATGTTAAATCAGTTTGCTGGATAAGTTATGTTCATCATTTTTAAGACTAGAAGACAGGTGATTTTTTAATTATTTGAATAGCAAAAATAATAATAGAACATGAGTAGAATATTAAATTGGCAATTTTCTATGTTTTGATACATAATATTAAGGTAAATTTTCAATGTAAAGTCTTTCACGAAACTTTTACATAAAAAGAATTAATTTCGATTTTATTTCACGGAACATTTAAACTTTGTAGTAATTTTCCCTTTACATCGAAGGACTTGAGGATATTAAATTGTAATAGAAAATAAAAAAATGAGTTCCTACTTAGGGGTAGTGATAAAGTCGTTAGAGAATATTTGAATTTAAAAAAAATTTTCTCATATATGAAGATGATGGTTGATAAACAAAGAATGTTTATTACCTGACCATACGTAGGTACGCAATCTTAAAGAGTTAAAAATAATTTAAGACATTAGGTCATAGAATTTATCTACAATGTACGAAAGTCCTAGATGTAATGTTTATGGATTAACTGTGTATTTGTGCGAAGTCCTAGATGTAATGTTTATGAATTAACTGTGTATTTGTGCGAAAGTCCTAGATGTAATGTTTATGGATTAACTATGTATTTGTACGAAAGTCCTAGATGTAATGTTATGGATTAACTGTGTATTTGTACTAAAGT
>NW_013665743.1:627424-630001 GCF_000517525.1 Limulus polyphemus
TCCTAGATGTAATGTTATGGATTAACTATGTATTTGTACGAAAGTCCTAGATGTAATGTTTATTGGATTAACTGTGTATTTGTACTAAAGTCCTAGATGTAATGTTTATGGATTAACTGTGTATTTGTACGAAAGTCCTAGATGTAATGTTTATGGATTAATTGTGTATTTGTACGAAAGTCCTAGATGTAATGTTTATGGATTAACTGTGTATTTGTACTAAAGTCCTAGATGTAATGTTTAAGGATTAACTGTGTATTTGTTCGAAAGTCCTAGATGTAATGTTTATGGATTAACTGTTTATTTGTACGAAAGTCCTAGATGTAACGTTTATGGATTAACTGTGTATTTGTACGAAAGTCCTAGATGTAATGTTTATGGATTAACTGTGTATTTGTACGAAAGTCCTAGATGTAATGTTTATGGATTAACTGTGTATTTGTACGAAAGTCCTAGATGTAATGTTTATGGATTAACTGTGTATTTGTACGAAAGTCCTAGATGTAATGTTTATAGATTAACTGTGTATTTGTACGAAAGTCCTCGATGTAATATTTATGGATTAACTATGTATATGTACGAAAGTCCTAGATGTAATGTTTATAGATTAACTGTGTATTTGTACGAAAGTCCTCGATGTAATGTTTATGAATTAACATAAAATAAATAGATTTTAAGAGTATTGCTACAGTAAATGATGTGAAATAACTTCGTGTTAAAGACAGCTTACTAATAAGAAGGTTGAAGTCGGAATGAAATGAAGTAAGTACCACCATTGAATTAAAATTACTTGATAAAGTGCTTCAAAGTGTAATCCAAGTCCTCCGTCTTTATACTTGTTAGGCAAACTAATCTAGCTTGCATTTCCGCCATTAGACTATGGCAACAAATGTAGAAACCTACGATTAATTTCTCGGCGTTACCAATGTTATAAAAGGCACTGGGTTTTCTGAGTGTCTCAAGATTCCACCTTTTGTACGAACACATATCTCATACTTCTGGCTGGATATACAGAATGTTACAGTCGCGCATGCATCTCCTGACTACTCTACTTGATCTGGAGCCTGCATATGACATCTAGCAAGTTTGGCAGTTTGCTTTTTCTTACCATAATGACTCATAACTGTGCCAAAGATGTTCTATCTCTCTCCAAGATGCACACTGCCCCAGCTGGTGATGAGGCTGCTCCAACTTTATCCTGCTCATGGTTAGAGAAAAGCGTATTGACATAGATACTTCTTTATGCGTGTCAGCAATTCTATGTGTGGTTACTGGTAAATAAGCAGGCAACATTACATGATGATAACAAGGCAAAACATGGAAATAACTACCTCTGCTTTCAATCACGAAGAGACAACTTTAAAAGCATGATTTTAAGGGCTGAAAACGTAATAGAATTTTGTATTCAATAAAAACGTTTAATAATTTTTTTTATAAAGTAGAGAATAACGTTTGATTTATGTTGTTTTTTTTTCAGCATCTTTATCACCAGACTCGAATTTATTACGTGTTCAGGCAGGATTACCTGGACGTCGTCACTCTGATGACACTATCCAACCACCTAGTATCTTAGTGGCGCCCTCTAGTCCAGAAGGATGTCTGTCACGTGGTCCCAGTACCGGAAACTTACATATGAGACGTCATTCTAGTGTTAATCCACTGGACATCAAAATGACATTCGCAACAACACCAAAGGTTGTTAAAGAAGGGGACTATTTTTAGGAAGTTTAAAACAATATCAATATCAAGCTATTAGACATTGTATATTACATAAAACAATGAAAACAAAACAAAAATGGAAGAGGTAATAATGATTTCTAATAAAATTAGCTGCTAAGAAGAAACTGATGCCGTTAAAGTGGGCCTACAGGTGTTAACGACGAAACCTTTTATTTACTATTCATTTAAGTTAACTTCCAAATAATTCACATGATTAATTGATATTACCCGAATGAAAACGTGCTTCTCCCTCTTTTATATATATATATAATGATAATAAACATATATCATATGAACTTACCATCATCATGTGTAAGAGGGCGAAAAACAATGAAGTGAAAAATTTAAAATCTTAATATCAAATCCAAATGCACGCAAAGACAGTCCGTACAAAAAAAAATGCTCGAAAACCTATAAAGTTATAAGTGGTGTGTAGCTGCGTACTAGCATCCAAATAGCTTTCTAGATTGTCTGTCTCTCCAATTATACATCAAAGCGGTTGAGTAGATGCTATGCAAAAACAACTTGGTAAAAAATTGAATTATTAGAGGTTTAGATTCAGGTGTCATAATATCCTGAACCTAACTACACATTCACTGACTGCAACTTGAGCCCATAATATCCTGAACCTAACTACACATTCATTGACTGCAACTTGAGCCCATAATATCCTGAACCTAACTACACATTCACTGACTGCAACTTGAGCCCATAATATCCTGAACCTAACTACACATTCACTGACTGCAACTTGAGCCCATAATATCCTGAACCTAACTACACATTCACTGACTGCAACTTGAGCCCATAATATCCTGAACTTAGCTACACATTCACTGACTGCCACTTGAGCCCATA
>NW_013665743.1:630084-632415 GCF_000517525.1 Limulus polyphemus
AAACTAAACCTAAACCAACAAATTAAAGTTTAAATTAATTTTAATTAATAAAATAAACCAAAACGAAAAAGTAAAAATAACAACTATTTTATTTATTGTATATATATATATATATATATATATTAATGTTCATGGTTTGGAATTTCATATGTAGTATGATCAAATGAATTTCATATTAAAGTTTATGCATTAGCCATATGAAGAAAACTCGCATAATAACCCTAGCAGAGAATTTAGATTTTGTTTTATGTTCGATTTAAAATACTACAAAGATGTACATGGGATTAGAATGCATGGTAAGCTGTCCCTCACATCTATAAAACATATATAACATTCTGCATCAGTGATTTAGCATGATTCGTGTGAGCTCGCATGACTCGAAACTGCATTTATCAGTTCGTCACAGTGGAGACTTTCTTATACAGTGTTATTAAAAATGTGTTATTTCATATATATGATAAGTAACAGAAGTTCAGAAAAAATTCTCCAAAGCTCAGGCACGTTCAAAGAGAGATGTGTTATTCCTTAAGAGCCCTCTACATAAAGCCGTTTATTACCTTTTTTAATCACCTTCAAAGGACCACTAGCGCCATCGTACTTCAGAATGGAAGTAATTCAAATAAAGATAATTTCATTTTTATAGATTGCATCAAAAAATTCCCGACTTCTGACGACTAGCACCCCTAATAGTTTTTGTTTTCTACATATCCTGTCAGGTGAAAATATATATCAGCAAAAAAAAATCGAAATAATTGTTTATATTTCTTTGCAACTTTACGAATTAGCACTAACCACTTATTCAAAGTTTTATTTTCAAAACATTTAACAAAATTTTCGATCAAAATTACACGAAAGAAAATTATTTAAATGTTATTGGAACTTAACACAAGAAGTTATATTTTACTGTTATCATAATGTTAATCTAGCACTACTTATTTAAAAAGAAATATTAGTCTTAACGTAATTAATTATGATACCCGATAACAAATTTATGAACTGTTTACTCGATCTTTGTACGCCATCTAGTGTCTCTAAGCGTTATGTAAAATTTCAGTACCGGCAGTATGTGTTTTTTTTAGGTTAGTGTATATTTCCCGAGATGTGGTTTAAACAATACAATGATATATATGATATTATCTTTTTAGAAAAATATGATTTACTATATCAACTGAAGTATGTATCGACCATATAAAAAAAATATGATTATTAATCTTTGGGATTAACTTGTTTTACTTCCCAGCCGGTAACGCCTTCCAACTTAGGTGTTGATTATTTTGCGTCTGGACGAGGAGGTAGACGATACTCGGCCACTGCTCTGTACGAGAGTGTAGGAGGTGGAATGAGCTCAGCAGGTTCATCTACAAGTTTACTTAAACAAATTGGATCGGGTGTGGTGAGTACTTATGTACCATATTTAGTACCATAGTACCAATATAACAACATTAATGTGATGTAAGTAAAACAGAGAAGTTCCCTAGCCCCATAGTTATTACTGTATTATCAGATCAACATGATAAAGTGTCAGTGACATATTGTTATTGTTTATTCTTGGCACGAGTTTAAGTGCAGTTTATGTGCAGCTGGCCCCCCAGTGGCACAGCGGTATGTCTGCAGACTTACAACGCTAGAATCCGAGTTTCGATACCCGTGGTGGGCAGAGCACAGATAGCCCTTTGTGTAGCTTTGTGCTTAATTACAAAACAAACAAACATATGCAGCTGCATGTAAGTAACTGCTGTAAAAACTTAGTCACTTTATAATATTAGAGTATCATTGCAGACTTATAGGTAATACATTTAAACTACACCTGTACACATCAAGTAACTGCAATTAATACCTGCCAAATTTTTATAATAGTTTAAAGTTTGGTTAAAATAGCATTTTTAATACTTAGAAATATCAGAAAAGTTACTTTCATTGTGTTTTCTATTTTTCTTGAAACACTCAGTTTTTACTACATTTAATCACATAAAATGTGCTGGTCTTTACCTTTCAGCAACAGCTATTTTCGAGCAAATGAAGAACGATTCATCAGATGAGTATTGGATCACCGAGCACGGCCTACGTTGAGTGGTTCTTGAAGTTGGATTAATCTGAGCTCCACCTTTCTTCATTTGTTAAGTGACGTTACAGAGAGACTGAATGAAAGAAAATAAAAGCAATATAGCTGTTATTTGAAAGCAGGGTTTGCTTTATACATATCCTTCGAGCTTCTAACATTCTTTTCTTTTAGATAAATTCAAAAGATTTGCGCAGAAGAAATTAAAGGCTTTTGGTTCTATATTATAAACTAGAAATATATAAAAATTTTATTATATATATATATATATA
>NW_013665743.1:632852-645953 GCF_000517525.1 Limulus polyphemus
AATTCAGTCTCAATATAATCTATTACTATATTGTGAAAAGTATTGTTGTATTTCTTCTCTTCTATTGTAAACTATATTTCGCCTCGAGCAATTATTTATAAGTATTTCACAATTTCCAGTTCGTCTGTTGAAATGTCAATCCAATATGCAATTTAAATAGAGGATAACATATATGACATTGTAAAATATAAACGTCAGAGTATGTTCAGTGGAAGTGTTTAGGTGGATAATAATGTACAACAAAAAACTGTGAGTTTATTATGAGAATTGTTCTTAAACATTTTGCCAATTATTTTAGTCCTATGTTTACAATATGTCGTAATAGTTACCCAAACGTTTGCAATATTGGTTTACTCTCTAACTTCCAAGTCATACACATATCATTCTTCAAACAGATATAGCACCATGAAGGGTTTCTGCAAAGTTTAGGAACTTATTTCATTTAGTTTGTGTATAGCAATTAAAATAATGTGACCTAAGTAAAGAAGTCAGTTTAAAGTCTCGACGTAAACAGAGTTCTATCATTCTCACAAGTTTTAATCGGTTGTACATATTAAACATTTTGTTTATTTTATACACAACGTTTCACCAGGTTTACATGGCATCATCAGGTGAAATACAAGAACTGAGTTTTATCATGCTATAAACTGTATAGAAATATGAATTTTACAGGATTTGGTGAAATAAGTAATTTGCATCGTTGTTTCACTGAACAACAGGTTTGAAACCACCTTAGAGTAAGAAAATAAATTTGTAGTAACAGAACAATCACACGCTTGGACAGGAATTTTCTGATTTATAGACGTTACAAAAATGTTAATTGATTTGGAGAATTTTTGGTTTGAATAATAAATAAAGACCATAAAATCCTTTATTTCGTGCAAAAAATACACTCAATTCATTGAAAAAATTTTAGTAATATTTGAAGTATTGTTGTCGGTGTTTACGTTTTCAGTGATGAAACTGATATGCAACATATTTTCTGAATTTCGTCGAATTATATTTCATAACAACCAGGTTATTCTTAAATTACAAACAAAACGAAGTTAGGTTTTAAACTGAAATAGCCCTCACTTATTAAAATATAATGAGGAACTTCCGCAAATATATATATAGTCTTAATACATTCCAATGATTAATTTAAAAAATCGCAGGCTATTTGCTTTGACAAACTAAATACTAAAAAAATATCCAATCATTACATTAATAAGTACTAAGAGGGTTATCAGAACATTGTTAAATTGAGTTCTTAAGAAGATTACCAGATCATTACATTACTAAACTAGATATTCATAGCCCTAATATTTATAACAT
Source organism: Limulus polyphemus (assembly GCF_000517525.1). Taxonomy (NCBI): domain Eukaryota; kingdom Metazoa; phylum Arthropoda; class Merostomata; order Xiphosura; family Limulidae; genus Limulus; species Limulus polyphemus. The sequence continues at coordinate 634,167 of NW_013665743.1, forward strand.
GCTTCACTCTTGGCTGCAGATGATTTATTTTACATTCCTCTTTAATTCGTCCATTACGGATTTCAAAATCAGTGGTGTGTAAATACGGCGTTTCAGATTCACCTTGGGTTTACCACAAGTCATTATTAATACAAAACATGAGTCTAAAACACTCATTTAACACACTTCTGATTTAAAATATGAAATGAACAAATTATGAGAAATGTGCAATAAATCAGTTACAGTTTGGAATAACTGTTATCATTACTTTATCAAAATATGGGAAAGACTACTCAAATACTACTTTAGTCAACTAAGAACTTAATATATTGTATATGTATTATTTTAATAAACTAGGTACTTAATATATTGTATTTGTATTATTTTTATAAACTAGGTACTTAAATAATCATCTAAGCATTTACATTTAAGTCAGCTTTTAACCATTAGGTTAATTGCAATTATTTTACGCCTGTGTGAAACATCTCGAAAATTGTCTTTGTTCGAAAAGGATCAATTTTTATTACTAATATATTTGTTTATAAGTTGTTGTTTTTTATGTTTACTACTCAGCTCGCTACCTTGGAGGATTTTGAAAAATTATCACCTTAGCTTTAGGAAGAATTGATTCACTAATAACGACTACTATAGTAACAAAACATCCAGAGAACAAGTGTTTCTGTACTGTTTATGATAGTTTTTTCAAATGATGTTGTTTGCTGCTGCGTTCAATGACAGTACACACAATCCTATTTACATTCAACTACATATTACATTATTTTATGAGATATTTTGTCTCTAACATTGCAGAGGGATTATGATTATTGGACATTGTCGTTAAACACGACATACATGTGGATTGTTTACACACTCCAATAACCTGAAAAACTTTATCTGTTATTTATACTTTCTGATTCTTACCCTCCCTTGCTGTTGTGATATGTATGTATCACATACCTTATTACACCTTACACCTCCTTATTTAAGAAACATCGTAGAAAAATTTAATTTTAAATTATTTGAATTTTAAAACTTGATTCCAAAAAACTGTGTTTAATTACGATGAACCACAAGATATTAAAATGATAAACTCTTTCGTTGTTAATGTTTTCTAATTATCATTTTAATTCTTAATTATGAGTTAGTAATAGCCTGATGGAATTAACACAGTCGAGCTTAATTGTTGAATTACAGTGAGGATATAAAAGTGTTATATACACGTTCTGGACGTTTATATAGAAAATACTTAGGATTTAGTTGGCTATTGTTAAAAGATAATACAAAACTTAAACAACTATTTTACTTAACTCTTAAAGCTATTTAGACGTCTTTGAAATTAAACAATTAATTAGGTACAGCTAAGCAATTATTTGCAACACAAAATCCCGTCCACTTTAAATTAGAATGTTACACATGTAAATCAGCTTGAATTATATCAATACTTTTGTTAAATAATAACAAAAGAAATAATGTTGTATAAATGTTTTGAAGAATTTTAATTGCTATAACATAGTTAAGCGTGCTTTGATTTCTGTACCTAATAAATTAGAACCTGTGCTTCCAAAAACAAAGCTTAAATGAGAATACTATAAAGGCAGAATAAGCAGGTAGCAATATGTATGTAGATTCAAAACAAAAACTTTAAAACTAGTATAGTATGATTTCGCTCTTATGAGTTGGTAACAATAGTTCTCACACGTACTACTGGTATAAAGATTCACTTATATATATAATACAAAATCGTTACCACTTTTTCTTTTTGGAATAATTCAGTGTACAATCCATCAGAATTGTGGACAATTAAGAAATACCATTACTAGTTCAGCAATAGCTACTGGTATTCCCATTCGATACCTTTTCCACTTTTGAACGTGTTGTAGTTCTATATAGCTAGAAATAAAGAATAGCTCAAAAGTAGAAAAAGCAAGAAAGCAGTATACTGGCTTATTTATTCTTTCCACGTTATTTTCTACCTGTGAAAAGTTGCAATAAATAACCTTCTTTATGTCGGTGTATTCTGTATTTTTCTAATTCATAGGTAGAAATAATTACATTGTGTAGTTTCTTACGAATGAAACCTGGCAGGTTATATATATATATATATACGTAAAGAGGATGAAATCAAGTAATTACAGGATATAGTGAATTACACTTTTAGTGGTTCGATATAATATCACTAAGATATTATGTAAGAGGACATTCGTGGTAAAGAAAGCTTGGCTGCACTGTTTAGATTCACTTATGCACATGTACAGTTCTTTTTTGTGTGTGTGATTGTTTATTACACATGTAACAATGTATGACTTCTGAAATAAAACTTTATAATTATGATTTGAAATTATTTTATTATTACAAAACATTATACGAAGAATTTTGAAATAGTGAAATAACTTTCTGAAGTTTTCTGTGCGATTTGTTCATCAACATATTTGTTAAAGTTTTTGTGTCTAACATAATAACGTATACTATACTTAAAATAAGTATATACTTTTAAGTTCAATGTTAGAACTGAAAGTTTAATGTGTCAATTAATAATCTTATTTCATTAAATTGTAAAAAAATGTTAAACGCGTCTTTACTTATAAGTTTAATTAAGCGTAGGTTTTAACTTTTTTTTACAGTTATACGTAATGAATCAAGATTTTTTTTGTCTTGGGTATAACATTATTTATTTGGCTGCTTTTTAAACATAGAGGTTGATGTCGATATCTTTTCACAAACCATCCTACATCGTATCCACGTGACAATTTACATTTAATGTTTTTGTGTCGATTCCAACCATTTCTTTTCCATATATAGATAACAATATTAATTTTTAAATCAGAACATGACTGAATGATTAGTTTTGTACAAATTCTTTGTTTTGTTTCTTCCTCGTGGTACAAAAGCATAACCAGAGAACCATCTCAACGTAACTTGTTAAAGAGAAAACGTTCTTTGGCCTTAAAGAACAGAAATACAATAGAAATATTTTAAAGGTCTTAGGTTACTTGTATAACGAGTTTCTTAGAAAACCAAGCTTTCGTAACAGTTAACGTCCGCATGATATTGATCGACAAGGGCTGACATTAGTCAACGTCTCTTTCATCAGAGAATTTCAATTATCTCAGAAAGATTTAAAAAAAGATGTTATTCATAAGATTTGACAAAATCACCATTCCAGGAAGAATAAAATATTTTTAGAAAGATTTACATGAAATAGTTTTACAGCATGATTTAGCAATACGTTTATATATTCTTTATAAATGTAAATACAAACTTTGAGTGTTTTTAGAATATCAAAATAAATATCTTTAACACAAACAAAGTAACAAATTTAAGGTCAATTGGGCTTATTTTTTAACTATATATACATGTATATATATATAATAGCGAAATAATTATTTAAATGGTCAACAGAAAACACCACTTTAAGAAAGTGTAGTACACCCTTTGCCATTGACACAAATATCTAAATACCCTATACATTTTGTTACAGAATAAAATATAATTAATGCTGCAAGTATTTTTATGGGTTGTACTACATATTATTCCTACCAAATGATATTGTTGTAAATTAGTCACATTACCTATGCAGTATTTAATACAAATCAGGCCATAAGTTTTTAAGTGTACAAATCTAACGACGAACAAAAACGGCCACCTTAATTTGTCCACGAAAAATAAAACACCACATAGTTTTTAGCGTCTGAACTTCTAGGAAGCATAAATTAAGAAGTTTTTAAACATATGCAAATCAGTTCATTCTGTAGAATGTGTGTGTGACGTCAAATCATCGAAGACAGTAATAAAATAAAACATAATTTTTAACAAGATTTAAATCTAGTCTGTAACACATAGATGAAGCCAAAAAATTAAGTGTGTTTTTTTTATGAAGATGAGTTAAAATAAGTTGTTGTTTACTAAATGTTTTACTATTTTTCCAAGACTCACGATGATTGTGTTAATGCTCAAGTCAATCCAGGTTAATCGTGTAAAACAAAAAAAAGGTGAAATGTGAGTTTCCTTACCTGTTCCGCTGACAAAAGGATAATACGGATAGAGAAAGTTTATATCTTCCACTGACGAAAGGATAAAACGGATAGAGGAAGTTTATATATATATATATATATGTGTGTGTGTGTGTTTCTAAAATGTGGATTTCTTCGTATATCATTTTAAAACAGATTTCCGCGATTCATCACAACTACGATATTTTATGACGTCTGTGACAGAGACATCTATTAAGTTTTTATTTTTATTAACATAATTCATTGAAGAGAGTTGCTTTAATACATAATTGACTCGAAATGAAGACATTTCGTACACAAACCCTAAGCAAAATGCTATTAGCAACACCACAGACAAGCCAAGGGTGGCCAAGTTGTAGGCATGCCGGGTTGAAAATCGGAAGGTTCAAGTCAATCCAGCTGTTTGATTAAGAGTAGCTGTATAAACAGCGAGTTGACCTCCCTAAGGTCAGATGTTCTAAGTTATGGGCGGCTATGCCTGAATCTTGTGGTTCCCGACCAGGCCGTTTAGCCCATGCGTCGCATGAAGTACAGGTTCATTTTACAAGTACCATACAACACAAGAAATGTCAAGTACACTTTGTTTGTTTGTTTATAGATAAGCGCAAAGCTACACAAAAGGCCATTTGTGCTCTGCTCATCACGGGTGTCGAAACCCGGTTTCTAGCGTCGTAAATCTGCAGACATACTGGGGGGGGGGGCTAGACTTTGTCATCTCAAACTCAAATGGCGAAAGAATTTCAAAACTTTCATGGTTAAGAATAAAAATTATATTTAATGCTTTAATTATCTCATGTATAATAAATTACAATCACAAAATGTTTAGAAACAGAAAATTAAGTTTAAAGTTTTGCGTTTTATATATGTTATTAATTATTTTTATTCCGTTAAGTGACAGTATGTTTTTCAAAACCAGATTTTTGATGGTTTATGAACTGACTTCCTGCTACTTACATCGGGAACATTGCAGAAGAAATAACAAGATAACTGAATTTTCATTTAAATTTTATAAATCACTTTGATTTATTATGGCTTTGTTAATTGTGGTATTGCATAATGAAGTGTTATGTGTGGTATTGCATAATGAAGTGTTAAGTGCGGTATTGTATAATGAAGTGTTAAGTGCTGTACTGCATTTTATGTACCATAATGACACTGAACAAACCCTGGTTTTTAATTCACTTTTCACAGGTTAAGTTTTTTCAGACAGATATAATTCTAGTGAAACACAATAAATATATCTGATTAGAGAATATGAAGAGAAACAAAAACTAACATTTGCATAAAGATTTATATCTCATACATCTATATCACGGTATAAAACTAACATTTGCATAAAGATTTATATCTCATACATCTATATCACGGTATAAAAACTAACATTTGCATAAAGATTTATATCTCATACATCTATATCACGGTATAAAAACTAACATTTGCATAAAGATTTATATCTCATACATCTATATCACGGTATAAAAACTAACATTTGCATAAAGATTTATATCTCATACATCTATATCACAGTATACATTCTGCTCGAGGGAAAATTAAATATCGAAATACAACTGTATATAACCAAGTAGGCAATGGAAAAGAGACAAATACATTTTGATAAATATATTGACGAATAGCTAATTGGTTCTTGTAGAGTTGCATTGAAACTTTCATCTACAAACAAAGATGATACTGAGGGATGCTAAAACACCCTTAAAACCAAAACTTTTTATATTCGATTGGTATCACTGTATCATTTGCTTATTAAAATTATCCAAATATTTTATTTTATAAAACTAAACTAACTTCTTAAGTTTCATTGTTATATACGTTAGTATTAAATTAAAGCTCACTTCCTCCGACAATAGTACAAAATATACCAAGAAAACCTAAAAATGCAAATTCATTTGTATTTCTTACTGGTTTCAAGCCTTCAATGCTTTTCAGAATAATATCATGAAAGAAAATAACACAACTAACACACTTGAATGATAAATCTCGTCTCCAGATTTAACCGAAATATATAATCATCTTTTAAGTGTTAGTAGTCAAGTGTTACATTAAATTTCTTGGTACATTTATATTCACGTCACTTTCTTTCATTTTCATTGTTACAAGACCAGACCACTAGACTACCCAGACCTATGTTTAATACGATTACAAAAATGCTGACTGGTATATTGAAATCTGAAAAAGTAAGCGTGTTTGCTGGGACGGGGATTCGAACCCGCGACCCTCAGACTGCGAGTCAAACGCCCTAACTACGGTACATTAAGGACTAATTATGTTAGTAACTCTCATTAGCCTATTTTACGTCTGCATGCATACTTATTTATTCCTCAGATATACTAAAATACCCTGTGCATTAGGAGTAAGTTTAAGGATTACAACCTTAAAATCTGGGGTTCGATTCTCCGCGTTGGACACAGCGCTAATAATCTATTGTGTAACTTTGCGCAAAAAATAATCAGACACGTGAAAATTGAAATGAATTACAGTACTATTGCCACACATATAAATAACCCTTTCATTAATGTTTTTATTTTTATTGTAATTAACGGTCAAAGTTTTGTCTGTTTCTTACCTCTGGGTTCTTTTGCTGGGGTTGATTGGTGAAAGTACAACTATTTTAAAAGTTCTTATTATATACAATCCAAAAGGAATACAAAGTTAAAATAATTACACAGTAAATAGTTATTCAAACTGGGACATGCCCTAAAAAGACTCTACATATTCGATGACGAGGAACCCACTTTGAGACTAATAATGGCTGGAGACGGCTTAAATGGGTAATGAAGAAAAACTTTAATATAAGTTTAACATGACAGCAAATGTACAACGTTTCGACAAGGTTTTGTCATCATCAGGTTGATGATGACAAAACCTTGTCGAAACGTTGTACATTTGCTGTCATGTTAAACTTATATTAAAGTTTTTCTTCATTACCCCATTTTAAGCCGTCTCCAGCCATTATTAGACTCTACATATGTTTCGGTGTTCTATGACACCATCTTCATATACACAAATGTCGTTTTAAATTATTTATAGTTCTTATTTCTTATATATCGACACTAGAAGCCGTAAAATACGGATTCACTGAATTTTGGATCTATTTTTAATTCTTTAACAAAATTTATAGATTAAAATCTTTATATCTTTTGTTGCGCTTTTATAGATACACCAAGGGTATTTGAAATTTTTGAAAATTCATTACTATAAGTACATTAATTGAAAAACACTTGGCAGTTCAGTATAAAAAGACAATGTTGAAATGTTTTCCAACAATTACCTTTTTTTTTTTTTTACAATAAAGTATTTGCATGCATATAGACAACTTAACTTTGATTTCAAATTCGATGCTTGTACCTGATGATGACAAAACCTTGTCGAAACGTTGTACATTTGCTGTTATATTAAAGTTTTTCTTCATTACCCATTCAAGCCGTCTCCAGCCATTATTAACTTTGATTTGTTGATTTCAGGAAATTTACATAACAATCAAACTTTTACAGAAACGCGTTGTGTGTACACCGAACATGATTAGCGTACTATGTTAAGCTCATTCAACAGTTTTACATTTACAGATGGTAAGCATGTTGACAAGACACATGAACATTTATATATAAAGACGGTGATAGTCTGTTTCTTTTATTCCGTAATAACATAAAGGTAAGCTACTGAAGCAAGGAACTGGAGATTCGAGGATTTCGTGTATGAAATGCTACGTGAGAAGAAGTGAAGAAGAGGCGAAATAGTCCCTAGTGAAACAAAAACAAACCTTATTGTCTGTTAGACACACGACATGTGTCTAAAGAGATATCGTACGTTCACGAAATGCGTCTAAAGAAATGTGTAACACACATGAAAAGTATCTTACACTCAAGAAACGTGTCTAAAGAAGTATATTACGCTCACGGAACGTTATAAAAGTAACAGTCAATTCCTTAGTGTGTATGGTGGGTGGTAGGTTGCCACTGCCTTAAGTTAAGTAATACAGTTGTAGCCTAAAACTAAAGGAAGGTATCCTTTATTATACTAGCGAAACCTTGTTTATTATGGTTTCACTTAGACACTTTTGATACTCATCGTGAGAAGGAAACACACAGTTTGAATAAACTCGGACATTTCGAAAATTAATTTTACAGAAAAGGGTATTAAGTTTCTTTAATAATTTTGATTCATACCGCAACGTGAATGTTTCACATACGTCTCAATAGAGGATTGCGTATTTCATTCACCGATATAAATAATGAAATTAATTGATTATAAATATGTTAAAACCACAAAAGACGTAACACTCTAAGAAATGTTTAAATGATTTTTTTTTAAATATTAACCATATCCTTTGTAGTCAACAATGGTCTGTAAAATGAATAATAATGTATTTTAGCTCTATCTGGATCAAGTGACTGGTGTTTGAATTATACAAAATATCAGCCATATTTTTGTATATCATAAATAAATTGAGTCAAACAGCAAACACAAATTTAAAATTATAATGTGTTTTTAACCTGTTAATGTGCATGTTGTACGTACTAGTATTTACATTATAATTATTAAATCTATAACTATCGTGCATTAAACATTATATTTCTCTGTGACTTAGGTTTTAACATAAAATGTATACGTAAGTTATGAATATATATTTATACTGCGTACAAGAAAATTATGGGTTAGAATTTTCATTGATTTTGCTAAACAATGTAATTTTCAAACAAGTATATAAACCAGATTATAATGTAGAAAAACTATATAAACGGATGTGACAAGTATCCGTCGCTGCAATACGTTCTATGTATCAATGCACACAGTGAACCTTTTACCCCAAAGGACTCGGGTTAGCCCTGTAATAGGGCTCTGGATTTCGAGCTGGTTAACCAAGTTCGAATCCGTACAATGCCACAAATTATTTTTTGCACTTTGAGCTGAGGGTGCATTATAAGAGTAACAGTCAATCCTTTAGCGTGGATGGTGTGTGGTAGGGAGCCACCGACTGGCTGCCTTCGCTCTGATCAGAAGTTAAAAGTTAAGTACAGCGGCTGATAGTCTTAGTAGGTTTACCATAAAAACAAAATAGATCAGTCTAGTAGGTTGTGTTTCAGGTTATGAGTTTTGACTTGGTACGATATGTGTCTGTTATGTTTGTAAAATTCCAAGGATATGTTTCAAAACCTTTATGATTAGCATATAACGTAGTGAAATTCTTGTTTATATAAAATGTTATTTGTTTTGAATGTGCTACGGTCGAAATGTATAAATAAAAAACAGCTGTGTTAAGAATTTAGAATGATGATGTCACCAGAGACGATGACGTCATAGTTTCCCAAAGTGTCACCAGAGGGCGCGTTGCTAGGCTGCCATGACAGGCAGACATGACGTCAAAGTGCAATAAATATGTGAATAAGCTTTGAAGTATAATCTAGGCTAAACACAATATGGTAAAGGAAATAAAACTTAATTTTCAGATAATACACTTTATGCTTAAGTATGGATACAGATATATTCATCATAATATAAAAATATGAGTTAGAGACTTGAATGATTAGACTACATTGTGTAAACCGTAAATCAATTATCAGAGTTTGGAATCGATCGTGTGAATGGTCAATCGATCAGACGATAACATACTAGAACGGGTCATAGTCGATTTACTCAGGTCAGTAGCGTCAAAGAGAAATTGTATTTTGTCCACAACGTCCATTCAACTTTTTCAATTCATAAACAGCCAATAGTCTCACGATTGATTAAAAACTGTTGGCTGATTTTTTTATTTATTCATTCACATGTAGTTCAAAACGTTCTAATCAAGTGTGAGTTGGTTTTTCGTCACAAAATAAAAAATGTATAATAATATAAAGAAATGTGACTTATGAGTAAATAAAACATTTATTAGCGATCAGTTATTTAATCTTTAATCCACGTTAAATAGTAGAGCTATCTTTGGAAAGTTTCTAGAGTCATTTTGATGCCACAGAGCTCTCTGGTGGAAACTTTTAGAATTATTCTGGTGTGACAGCTAACAGTATATCAGTGTTTGTTTGTTTTGTTTGTTTTTAATTATGCACAAAGCTACACAAGGGCTATCTGTGCTCTGCCCACCACGGGTATCGAAACCCGGTTTCTAGCGTTGTAAGTCCGCAGACATACCGCTGTGCCACTAGGGGGGCATATCAGTGTTCTGCTGTTATAATACATTATTTACTATTAACAAGGACCAGATGCGATTACAGTACGCTACATTTATTTAGAATACACTGTAATATTTGACACACTCTGACATCTTCACACTGTAAAAAACAACAACAAAAAAACGAGAGAGAGAGATATTGAATGGATGAGTTGTTAGTGAGCTTGTGAGAATTGTGATGCATTTCCATCAATTTTTAACAGGACGTGATCAGAAAAACGTGTGTGTTTGACAGGACGCATAATAAAACATTGTTATGAAATATGTTAGTTTAACTGAATAATATCTATCACGAGCATGCTTCAGAAGCATAATATCAAGGACTTATGTCTCGAATAATTTAAATTACAAGGTTGAAATTTGTCTTCAAATGCAATAAGAAAGAAGTTAGTGTATCTGATACAATTTAGTGGATATCTTATCTGTCTCAAAAAACATATTTTGGAATTTAAGTGCGTCTCCAAAGCACTTTATCAAGAACTGTCAAGTATTCTAGAACACTCACACTGATTAGCCGCTTTATTAGGACTACCACCACTTAACATCGGGTTGGACTTCATTTTGAGTGGACAGTGTTCAAAATCGTTCCATATATGTTCAGTGGGATTCATATCTAAAAATGAACTGATGGGCAAATTAGAGAGTTATACATGATGAACCAAGCCCTAAATACCTCTCTCCTCTAAACATCATAAATAAGAAACTTACAGGACAAACAGTACTAGACTAACTGAATCCCAGACACTAACATAGTTCTATCTTAAAAGGGTTTTGTATGTAAAAATAGGATTATGTGTGTGTGTGACTGCTAAGTGGAACTGTATTGTGAAAACCGACTAATAGTGCGATCATATATAAGTGAAGCTGGTGAAAATATACGAGTTAATATTACCCCATGAGTTAGACATGGCATGAAAAGAGTATTGTTGCGTCATCGAGTCACATGACTACTGTGACGCAACGTTTCTAGAACTATCATGTACTTTGGCGAATGTTCTATTTCTCACTAGATATAAAGTAGGCTGGTATATAAAAGAGGGGAATGTAATGTCTGGGTAGAATGTGTGTAGATAGTGCGTAATTGATCTGCAGTCAGAAGTATTATTGACGTTCGTTGATATAGCGTTTGTTTTAGCGCGATTGTTGAAGTTGAGTGTTTCGGCAAAGTTATATTCGGAAAGAATAAACCAGTTTTTATTAAGTAAAAACTTGTGTCGTTAAAATTTCGTCGGAACAAAGTTACGGAAAGTTAATTAACAAACGGAGACGTAACAAATTGGTGTCAGAGAGTGGGATAGAAAAAAAAAAGAGAAGAAAAATGGAAACGAGAGGCGGAAAATCAAACTACAGCTTAGAAGATTTGATGGCAGCAATACAATAACGAGAAAAGAAACAAGAAGAACGAGAAATTAAACAAGAAAAGAAACAAGAAGAACGAGAAAATAAACAAGAAAAGAAACAAGAAGAGAGATTACAGCATTTGCAAGAAAACCTGCAACAGTGGCAGCTCGAACAGCAAAAGAAACAAGAAGAGAGATTACAGCAGTTGCAAGAAAACCTGCAACAGTGGCAGCTCGAACAGCAAAAGAAACAAGAAGAGAGATTACAGCAGTT
>NW_013665743.1:646887-649246 GCF_000517525.1 Limulus polyphemus
GTTTATTGTATATGGTTATTGTTCGGGACAAACAATACTAAGGAGGGGGCAGTGTTGCGTCATCGAGTCACATGACTACTGTGACGCAACGTTTCTAGAACTATCATGTACTTTGGCGAATGTTCTATTTCTCACTAGATATAGGGTAGGCTGGTATATAAAAGAGGGGAATGTAATGTCTGGGTAGAATGTGTGTAGATAGTGTGTAATTGATCTGCAGTCAGAAGTATTGTTTTAGCGCGATTGTTGAAGTTGAGTGTTTCGGTAAAGTTATATTCGGAAAGAATAAACCAGTTTTTATTAAGTAAAGACTTGTGTCGTTAAAATTTCGTCGGAACAAAGTTACGGAAAGTTAATTAACAAACGGAGACGTAACAGTATGTTAATTAAAACTGCAGACAGTAGATAAAATTTAACATACTCTGAGTAATGCAACAACAAAGTAACAAAGGTTATTACCTAGGATTCAGTAAGAGTATAAACAAAATAACAATTACTGAGAGGGAGGAAGAGGTCAACTCTGAACCTGACTCTCCCTTGTCTAAAACTTGGACCTAATCTCGATGATGAAGTTGGGATTTATTTCTGTGAGTGTGCTGACTAAGAAAAGTCCATGGTCTTTAAAACAATGTCAGAATAGAAATATAGAATAATTTTGGGGAACATGAGTGATAAAAACAATCAGGTACATTCCAGGTGTTATTTACCATTCGAAAAAAATCAAAGAAAACATGTCTTACTGCACAAACATTCCGTTTGTCATTATCTCACCTCCAACAACTTGCACTGATCGAACAATAAAAGCAGAGTTATGTTTGACTTTGTATGTTTATTTATTGAATTTCGAGCAAAGCTACACGAGAGCTATCTGTGCTTGCCGTTCCTAATTTTGAAATTATAGACTACAGAGAGAGAAAACAGTCAGTCAACACCACCCACCGCCAACTCTTGAGCTATATTTTTATCACCAACAAATGGGATTGACAGTCACTTTACAACACCCCCAAGGCTGAAAGGGCGAGCATGTTTGGTGACAGGATTCGAACTCTCGGCCCGCAGTTTGCGAGTCGAGTGTCCTAACCACCAAACCATGCCAGACACAGTAGGGTTAAGTGTCTTATGTGATTAACCTTTTTTTTTTTTACTATAATGTCATTACACAATTTGGCAGACACTATTGTTAATTGTCGTATGTGGTTATTCTTCTTTCACTATAATGTTATTACACAATTTGCCAGACACAGTAGGGTTAAGTGTCTTATGTAGTTATCCTTTTTTCACTATAATGTCATTACACAATTTGGCAGACACTATTGTTAATTGTCGTATGTGGTTATTCTTCTTCCACTATAATGTTATTACACAATTTGCCAGACACAGTAGGGTTAAGTGTCTCATGTAGTTATCCTTTTTTCACTATAATGTTATTACACAATTTGCCAGACACAGTAGGGTTAAGTGTCTCATGTAGTTATCCTTCTTTCACTATAATGTTATTACACAATTTGCCAGACACAGTAGGGTTAAGTGTCTCATGTAGTTATCCTTTTTTCACTATAATGTCATTACACAATTCATGAGACTACAACACACGCTACCAGTCATTCTTTTTCCACAGTTGTTTTCCAAGCGCTACAGAGCTATGCTTTCCTGCTTTCATCTGAAATAATCGGTTTTTGGACTAATTAATACAAATTTTTGTGACGTAAATCGGGTGGTACAGTTAGATAGTCGAATCATGAACTGCTGATGATGGAATCGCTCGACTGGGACACGGAGGGACTCCTTTTTAACTTCAAAAACTTATTCGATCGTCTTTTCTATTAATCAGTTGCCAGAGATTGGGGAACAAAGCTTTCAGTACTGGCAAACGTATTCATTCTCTCATTTCTGAGCATCCAATCATTGAAAAAGTCATTGGTAAGCACGATCTAGTCAAACGAGCACCAACTTCGAAAGCTTGAGAAATCATTGATCATATCTATTGTCTAGCAGACTGCTCGGGATGTGATTATAATTACCTTTGTATTTATAAGGCTTAAGAAATCCCTGACACATCACGTGATCAGTGTATTTCACGAATATACTAAGTGCTTTATAAAGATGAGTAAGTGCCCTAGCAGTAGCTACCAAGTGTTAAAAAAAGACGTCCTGAATGAGTTTTGTGTGGCAAATAAACAAATGTAGAAGATTTTTGTACGTTTTAACAATGGTATAACAAGATCTTCTAAGTGTCATAAAATCTTTCTCCGGGTTTTCAGCAATTGTTATTATTAGAAAACAAAATCTATAGAAATATTAATGTGAAAATGTGTGTATGTGTATTAACTGATGTATATATAGATATATTAACTTATGT
>NW_013665743.1:650149-668609 GCF_000517525.1 Limulus polyphemus
ATATATATATTAACTTATGTGTGTGTATATATATATTAACTTATGTGTGTGTATATATATATTAACTTATGTGTGCGTGTATATATATTAACTCATGTGTGTGTATATATATATATTAACTTATGTGTGTGTATATATATTAACTTATGTGTGAGTGTATATATATTAACTTATGTGTATATATATATATATTAACTTATGTGTGTGTGTGTATATATATTAACTTATTTCGTACTTTCAGCTTTTGTTACCTTATAAGCGTAATAATCAATCTTATTACTTGGTTTAGGGCCGGCCAAAACTCTAACAATGGCGGAAGTCGCTGTGTGACTGTCTTCAACTTGGTTAATAGTTCAGAATTAGGGACAGCAATACTTAAACCCTGACTGTGTAGACCACGTGACGAATAAGGTGCTGTTCAGGTTAAAAATAAGAATATTTAATGTAAGAATAAGATCTAAGTTTAATAATTATTAATTTCAAATATATTTTTTAAGACTGAATCACTTCCTTTTAAGTTAATGAAGATAATGCTGTGTATAACGATCAGATTTCATATTCATATTAATATCGAAACATATACCTATACGTAAACAGATACACTACAATACACACACATATATATATATATATATATGTTCGTACTCATTTATGTACATATCACACACGCATGCATATATATATATATCATACACTAAAGCATAATACATACAAACTTTTAGAGACAAGTTTATATTTAGTTGTGAGATCAAAACACTCGTTATTAATTGTATTTCAGCGTAATTCACATTTCACGTGGGTCTGTTTAAAAGATTTAGATTAAGCTTGGATTATATCATGATGTATTTATGTAAATTTAGTCGATCTGCAGATTTTTCGAACTTCCAAAGTATGTACACAGCGATATTAAGCATATATAAATGCAGACCTATAAACATACATAAACGTACCATTTTTATGTCTTTCTCATGTTTATGCTAAATACTATTCGTTAGGCTGTTTCAAATCAACAGAAATATAAAGATTCAACGGTCCCCTGGTGGGTCAGCTGTAATTTTCCAGACTTATAATGCTAAAATACGAAGGTAGACTCCCTGCAGTCGACAGAGCACAGATAGCTTATTGTAGAGCTTTGCACTAAAAAAAACAGAAATATAGAGATTAAATATAATAGTAATCAGTAGGAAATCATGATTCGTTTTCTGAGTACTAGCAACCATAAGTAATTAAAGTATTCGTTTTACATTTAGTAATTCAGTTTTTTTTCTTAAGACTGTAAGCTTAAGTACACAATATCATAATTTTGAAAGAAACTCATAAAATAGAAAAAAAAGGTCTCAATTCTGTTTTATAGGGCAAAAAAATTGGCCAAAACATTTTTTAGTGTGATCTAAAAAATAATACCAGGTGCACACCTTCAGAATCCCATTAGTATGCATACAAAGTTTCAGATCTCTAGGTTCTTTACTCTTGAAGATATGGCGGTCACACACACACACACACACGTTCTTTTCTTATTATAGATTTCACTCATAAACTATATTTTTTTATTTTAACGTATCGTCGTAATAAATTTTACCTTCGACAGTTTCAATAAGCAATCTTCATCACAAGCACGTATTTGCTTGCTAACGATGTTAATAATATTTGTAAGGAATATTTAGAACGTGCAACACATTTGTGTTGTGTTTAGCAAAATCTCACCTACAAAACTCGGTGTTATATCTATAGTCAGCTACTTCATAATATCTTGTTTGTTTTTCATCTTGAATACTACATTATCTTCATTTCCGTTTAACATTTTATTTATTTTTTCACCTTTTCTACAATATTGATCGTTTGATGATGATAAATCAAGCAAGTTAACTGTTCAACATCTGCGAATTAAATTATTCTAAACTGTGTAAAATGCATTTCTTGAGACAGTACCGAGCATAAAAAATTTTAATTATAGAACATAATAAGGCGATTTTTCATGCAACTCCTATGATCATTATCACATACAGTCAAGTTAAAGTACTCTTATGAAATTAAATTTATTGATCATGCTAAATTTTCTAATTATGGTTTTTGGCTACCAACTGTGAACCTGTGTTTTATTCTTTTTTGAAGGATTTTTTTATCAGTTTCTGAGTTGTACGAGGCCTGGTGGTTATCGTGTAAAACTGCTGTGGGCCCTTTATAAGAATGGCGAGCAATCCAGTTACTCGGTTCAAAGAATTCAAACAAAACCCTTGAGGCGACGGGTGCTACTAACTGACTGTTTTGCCTCTAGTCAGTGACTCAATATTAAAGGAGACTAAAGTATTTGACTTGACAGTTTAGCCTACGCGCTCACGTGGTGCCGTTCAGGCTGGAAATTACAATACCGCAAGATTTTTGTTTCGATAATTGGTACTGTAAATAACCACGATCAACTAAATTCCAAACTTTACGTCTCACTCTGAAATTTTAAAATTTATTAAGTAGCATTAAAGGGGGTATATTAAAGTCATCGTAGCTAATAAAGTTAGTGAACTGTATTCAATTACGTGTGTTCATTTGTCTATACATATTTCACATATTACACCTAAACTTTCATATTCACATAGAAAATCACAAACATTTACACCATTAAACTAAACATTTAATAATCTGAGGCTTGTTTTCATGTAATAAAGAGAAATTGTAAATCAGTGTCACAGATTATGCCTAAAATAATAATATATACATTGAGAAAACAGAAACAAATTGTATTTTTTGCTTTCAACACTGTCTTCTTTGAATTGAGGCAATAAATCAGTCTATTGTTGGTATATCAACTCATGAAATGAAATATAAAGAAATCCTTAAAGTTCTTAACCCTTCACCCTGTAAAGACTCTGATTATACGTTGTTTCAAAAAGTTAGATTGGAGATTATGGCACTAAAATCGGATTAGATGTCGCTCCAACTGAAACAAAAAAGGTTAATATGGAAATATTAATCTTACTTTATTTTTTAATTGAACAATCAATCTATATACGCACTGGTTGAGTTCAATTTTAATATAATTTGATCCATCAATTTTGTATTTTAATCAGAAATCGTGATACTTTGTAGTTTTACTTTAACCACAGAAAAGTGGAGAATATTTAATAAAAGAAATCAAGAAGTGATGGATAAAAACAAAAAACCTTATCATTTGCCAGTTTCAACACTGTTCGAAAAATATCGGTTTAAGAGTAATCGAAAGTTCGGCAACTTTTTAAGTGAACATTATGAAAAAAACATGTATATGTTTGATCATCTATATATCTTACAACACATCTGCTTTGAGATAACTTTAAAAGTGCTGATGAATAAAAACCGAATAAATTATGCTCACTATCAGCTTGTTTTTGTTGTTGTTTTTTCTTAATGTCTAAAAGGTTATCAGATTTGTCAGAAATTTCAACAGTATTCTAGCTCAATACGATGAACAGAAAATTAATGATGGTTATTGTTTATTCAAGCTCAAACTACATGATGGTTTATCTGTGCTGCGCCCATCTCAAGTATGGAACTCCTCTATTTTTAGCTTAGAAGCTCTTAAACTTACTGCTGAGTCACTGGTGGGGAGGCATTCTTGTTATTTAAAAGTGATTTTATTAATACAAATTAAACAACAATAAAAACAGGGTGATTATAAAGGTTGGTTAGCAGGTATTTTAACACTCACAACGTCCAAACCGTACATAATAGGACATTAAAAAGAAGCGATGGGGAAGACTAAAAACAACAAATGCTTATCAGAGTGGTTTATTGATTAACTGTTCGATTTCGTGCTGCGTGTACCTGTGCGCAGGCCTTTTTACCACTTGTATGCTTTTAGGAATTGTTGTTGTTGTTGTTGCCATAGTCTGGGCGTAGTACAAACTAGAAGGATGTACATTTTATCATAATTACTTTTTTTGTTAAATGACTGTTCAGTCGATTGTTTAATTTTAAGTTACATTCAATCACATAAAATACGCAACAAAAAGATGAATTAATAACCAGTAGCTCCCTCTGATGGCCAGTTGCTGTTCGTGAAATTTCATTTCCCCACTCTGTTGTGTTTAGCTCTAACTTTCTTTTCCTTTAACTTTCCAGTCTTCATGCTCGAGCTCCACGCATCTGTCTTCCAACATTATTTTCACTCTGTACATATGTAACAGACCCCCCCCCCCATGGCTCAGCTGCAAGCATGTGGACTTATAACGCTAATATTCAGATTTCGATACCCGTGGTGGGCACAGCACAGATAGCTCACTGTGCAATTTTGTGCTTAACAACAAAAAAAAACAACAATATGTGATAATTTGTGCTCTTTTAATCAGCCAGTTCGACTAAGAAAATACGTCACCTTGAAAATGATTTGTACTCTTTTTAATCAGTCAGTTCGACTAAGAAAATATATAACCTTGAAAATGATTTGTACTCTTTTTAATCAGTCATTCGACTAAGAAAATATATAACCTTGAAAATGATTTGTACTCTTTTTAATCAGTCATTTCGACTAAGAAAATATATAACCTTGAAAATGATTTGTACTCTTTTTAATCAGTCAGTTCGACTAAGAAAATATATAACCTTGAAAATGATTTGTACTCTTTTTAATCAGTCATTTCGACTAAGAAAATATATAACCTTGAAAATGATTTGTACTCTTTTTAATCAGTCAGTTCGACTAAGAAAATATATAACCTTCAATCTATAAAGGGTAAACGACGACCATACAATAAAACTATATTTAGTTTTGAAAGTCACATGTTGTTTCACTTTCTTACCGTTTATATTTGAAACGAGAATAATGAAATAATAAGACTTTTTTTTGACAAATCGAATCTGGCAATTCATACAATAAAATATTATTTCCCCAGTTAGTTTCCGCAGCTCACCCGGTGAGTCAGTGGTAAGTTTACGTTAAAATGCGTGGCTCGAGGGCTATTTGCGCTAGCCATTCCTAAGTTAGCAGTGAAAAATTAGAGAAAAGGTAGCTAGTCATCACCACCCACCGCCAACTCTTGGGCTGCTCTTTCACAAACGAATAGTGGGATTAACCGTCACATTATAATGCCCAAACGACTTAAAGGGCAAGCATGTTTGGTGGGACGGAAATACGAACCCTCTACGATCTGAATAAATGCTGTTTCAGATCTCGCTGTATAACTCCATAAATATATATGTTCTTTTAAAACGTTCGATTTTATTGTGCCAGTATTTCTATTTTGTATTTATGGCAAAGCCACTAAACCTTTCTGCCACCCTCCATAATTTATGAGTACTGACCAGTAAGAAAAGTAAGACTATTATCGTCACTATTATAACTCACCTACAGATTAAAGTGTGGAGAATGTGTTGTATCTCTATAATTCGATTTTTGTTTTATTCATTAAAATATTTTCACCTGGAAAGAATTTCAAAACTTTTAAAACTCAAATTAAGAGTAAAATATGAAATTTTCAAATTCCGGAAATTGATTATTTGGATAACATTAAGTTGTCAAATTCTAAATATCGATTAGTTTGATAACATGAAGTTGTCAAGTTCTGGATATTAATAGCTTTGGTAACATGAAATTGTCAAATTCTGAACATCGATTAGTTTGATAACATCAAGTTGTCAAATTCCAGATATTCATTATTTCGATAACATAAAGCTGTCAAATTCCGGATATTCATTGTTTTGATAACATGAAGTGTTCATATTCCGGATATTGAATGTTTTCATAAAACAAATCTGTCAAATCCTGAATATCGATTAGTTTGATAACACGAAATTGTCGAGTTTCTGATATTCATTGTTTTGAAAACATTAAGTTGTCAAATTCTAAACATCGATTAGTTTGATAACATGAAGTTGTCAAATTCCGAATATTGATTGCTTTGAAAACATTAAGTTGTCAAATTCTAAACATCGATTAGTTTGATAACATCTAGTTGTCAAATTTCGGATACTCATTGTTTTGATAACATGAAAGGCTCAAATTCCGGATAATGGATGTTTTCATAAAACAAATCTGTCAAATTCTGAATATCGATTAGTTTGATAACACGAAATTGTCGAATTTCGGATAGTCAGTGTTTTGATAACATGTAGTTGCTCTGGATATTAATTCCATTGATAACATCAAGTTGTCAAATTCTGGATATCGATTAATTTGATAACATGAAGTTGTCAAATTAGGAATATTGATTGTTTTAATAAAATGAAGTTCTCAAATTGCGGATTTTTATTATACTGATAACATGAAGTTGTCAAGATCTAGATATCGATTAGTTTGATAACATAAAGTTGTGAAATTCCGGAAACTGATTGCTTTGAGCACAAAAGTTGTCAAATTCTGGATATAGAATAGTTTCATAAAATAAAGTTGTCAAATTCTGGATATCGATTAGTTTGATAACATAAAGCTGCCAAAATCCAAATATTTATTGTTTTAATAACTTGAAATTGTCAAATGACGAATATCAATTAGCTTGATAACATGTGTTACGTATAGAGAATTTGAAATAATCCGAAGTCGAGTTAAATAACTTAAATTTTAATAGCTGAATTGTACCCTGGATTTAATGTCTAGAAATAAACCGATACTCTATTTAATTTACTCCATTTGCCAACAAGATTGATTCACATCGTTTTTGTTTTTGACACAAATATGTTTTAATATATATACAACAATACAATTTACAATAGCAGCTATTGCAATTAATTACTACAAACAAAGTTTCATAAACAAAAAATTCACTATCTTACAAGTAACATAAAATATTCTTCTTAGTTCAGAGTGTCCTTGATATCCAGCGGGTTAACTTGAAGTCGATATACGTACAATTGCCGAGAAGCTAGCTAGCTTTGTCAGACACTGAATTGTTGGACCATCGAAGTAAGATAATATTTTCATAAAACCACTAATGTCCGATGAGAATTCAGTAATACTTTTGGAAAGATACTAACGTCTGATGAGAATCTACTGACGTTCGAAATTCATAACTGTTCCTGGTCAAATGTCGTATATTTTCCGGTTGATAAGCGTTAGCAAAATCACGGTTTATAGTGTACACGGTTATAACAGGTTCCTAGTAGACTTATATACTCTCTTTTTTGGCCTTGGTCTTTTTATCTCTGCGAGAAATGTATTTCTCGAAAGTTCGGACAACAATACTTAATTATATTTAACTGGTTACAGAAGTAGATATATTGTCGATTCTTGCGTTTACGAATATTCTACAATCTTGGAGAATTGGCGGGTGTTTCGCCATACGTAACTAATTTCGGATATTCATTGTTTTGATAACATGAAGTGTTCAAATTTTAGATATTGATTGTTTTCATAAAATGAATCTGTCAAATTCCGGATATCGATTAGTTTCGTAACATAAAATTGTCAAAATCCAGATATTGATTGTTTATATATCATGGAGTAGTCATCTTCCGAAAATTGATTGTTTCGATAACATGAGGTTATGAAATTCTGGATATCGATTAGTTTAATAACATGAAGTTGTCAACTTCTGGATTATAAATTAGTTTGATACCAAAAAGTTGTTAAGTTCCGGATATTGATTCTTTTAATATCATGAAGTTATCAAATTCCGGATATTGATTGTTTTCATAAAATCAATCTGGATATCGATTAGTTTGGTAGCATTAAGTTCTCATATTCTGGATATTAACTAGTTTGATAGCATTAAGTTCTCATATTCTGGATATTAACTAGTTTGATAGCATTAAGTTCTCATATTCTGGATATTAACTAGTTTGACAGCATTAAGTTCTCATATTCTGGATATTGGCTCCTTTGATAACATGAAGTTGTCAAATTCTGCACATCAATTAGTTCGATAACATGAAGTTCTCAAATTCGAAATATTAATTGTTTGATCAAATGAAGTTGTCAAATTGTGAATTTTTTATTATATTGATAATATTAAATTGTAAAATTCAGGATATTCATTGTTTTGATAACATGAGGCTGTCAAATTCTAGATATTAACTAGTTTGCTAACATGAAGTTTTCAAATTCCTGATATTGATTGTTTTCAAAAAACGAAGTTGTCAAATTCTGGATATTGATTAGTTTGATAAAATAAAGCTGTCAATTTCCGGATATTGATTGTCTTTATATCATGAAGTTGTCAACTTTCGAAAATTGATTGTTTCAATACCATGAAGTTTTCATATTCCCGATATTCATTGTATTGATATCATGAAATTTCCATTTTCTGGATATCGATTAGTTTCATAACATGAAGTTGTCAAACTCCGGATATCACGTTTTTTGATAAAATGAAGTTGTCAAATTCCGGTTATTGATTGTTTTGATAACATGAATTTCTCAAATTTTGGATATCAATTAGTCTGATAACATGAAGTTTTCAAATGTTGGATATTGATTAGTTTGGTTGTCAAATTCTGTATATGGATTAGTTTGATATCATTAAGTGTTCAAATTCCGGATATTGATTGATTTCATAAAACGAATTTCAAATTCTGGATATCGATTATTTTGAAAACATGAACTTGTCGTGTTCCGGATATTGATTGTTTTGATAACTTTAAGTTCCCAAATTCGGGATATTCATTGTTTTAATAACATGAAGCTGTCAAATTCTGGATATCAATTAATTTGATAACATGAAGTTGTCAAATTCTGGATTTCGATTAGTTTAGTAACATGAAGTTGTCAAATTCCGGATATTCATTGTTTTGATATAATGAAGTGTTCAAATTTCGGATATTGATTGTTTTCATAAAATGAATCTGGCAAATTTTGGATATCGATTAGTTTGATAACACGAAGTTATCAAATTCTGGATATTGATTGTTTTGATATCATGAAATTTCTTAATTTTAAATTTCGATTAGTTTGATAACAGGAAGCTGTAACATTCTGGATAAAGATTAGTTTATAACATGAAGCTGTCAAATTCTGGATATCGATTAATTTGTTAACATGAAGTTTTCAAATATCATATATTCGTTGTTTTGATAACATGAAGTTTTCACATTTCGGATATCGATTAGTTTTATAAGAATAATTTTTCAAATTCCGGATATTCATTGTTTTGATGACATAAAGTTGTCAAATTCTGAATATTAGTTGTTTTGATACCATAAACATTCCATTTTCTGGCTATCGATTAGTTTGGTAACATAAAGTAGTAAAATTCCGAATATTGATTGTCTTTATATCATGAAGTTGTCAACTTCCGGAATTTATTGTTTCGATAACATGAGGATTTGTGAAATTCTGGATATCGATTAGTTTGATAACATAAAGTTGTCAAATTTCGGATATTCATTGTTTTGATATCATTTAGTGTTCAAATTCCAGATATTGAGCACTTTCATAAAATTAAGTTGTTAAAGTCCAGATATCGATTAGTTTGGTAACACGAAGCTGTCAAATTTCGGGGAAGTTGGCAAATTCCGAATGTTGATTCTTTTGATAAAATGAAGTTTTGAAATTCTGATTAGTTTGATAACATAAACTTGTCAACTTCTAGATATTGGTTAATTAGATAACATTCAGTTTTCAACTTCCAGATATTGTTTTTTTTTTATAACATTAAGTTGTCAAATTCTGGATATCGATTAATTTGATAACATGAAGTTGTCAAATTCCGGATATTCGTTGTTTTGTTAATATGAAATTTTCAAATTCCGGTTATCGATTAGTTTGATAACATTAGGTTGTCAAATTCTGGATATCGATTAGTTTAGTACCATGAAATTGTCAAATTCCGGATATTCATTGTTTTGATGTCATGAAGTGTTCAAATTTCGGATATTGATTGTTTTCATAAAATGAATCTGTCAAATGCTGGATATCGATTAGTTTGACAACACGAAGTTGTAAAATTCTGGATACTGATTGTTTTGATATCATGAATTTTTTTAATTTTTAAAATTTCGATTAGTTTGATAAAAAAGATGTCAAATTCAGGATATTCATTGTTTTATTAACATGAAATTTTTCAAATTCCGGATAAAGATTAGTTTGATAGCACGAAGTTGTCAAATTCTGGATATTGATTGTTTTGATATCATGAATTTTTTAATTTTAAATTTTGATTAGTTTGGTAACAAAGTTGTCAAATTCCGGATATTCATTGTTTTGATATCATGAAGTGTTCAAATTTCGGATATTGATTGTTTTCATAAAATGAATCTGTCAAATGCTGGATATCGATTAGTTTGACAACACGAAGTTGTCAAATTCTGGATACTGATTGTTTTGATATCATGAATTTTTTTAATTTTTAAAATTTCGATTAGTTTGATAAAAAAGATGTCAAATTCAGGATATTCATTGTTTTATTAACATGAAATTTTTCAAATTCTGGATAAAAATTAGTTTGATAGCACGAAGTTGTCAAATTCTGGATATTGATTGTTTTGATATCATTAATTTTTTTAATTTTAAATTTTGATTAGTTTGGTAACAAAGTTGTCAAATTACGGATATTCATTGTTTTGTTAACATGAAGCTATAAAATTCTGCATATCGGTTAATTTGAAAAGATGAAGTTTTCAAACTCAGAATATCGATTTTTTTGATAACATGAAGTTGTCAAATTCTGGATATCGAGTAGTTTCATAACATGAAGTTTTCAAATTCTGCATATGAATAATATGATGAAAAGAAGTTGTCAAATTCAGAATAATAATTGTTTGATAACATGAAATTGTCAAATTCCGCATATTGATTGGTTTGATATCATGAAGTTGTCACATTCCGGATACTGATTGTTTTGATCATTTACACTTTACAGATTTTCTTCTCATTTGTATTAGGTCTTAAAACGTAAATCTTTGTAGTGAATTTCAGATGTTGTCATTAACAAGCTGAACCTACATATTGTACTCGTGTTGAGCAGTTTGTAAATACTTTATTTGCTCAATATATTCTTATTTTTCATTTGCTTATTTTTTCACGTTATTAATACAAGTTATCTCGCTTGGTCACAGTCATGCTTCTGTAAATGTTTATGTTTTATACATAAAAGTTCACTGACATTTGATTGGAAGAAAAGTTCCACACGAATTGGTTTTGTTTTCTTGTTTATAATTTGTCAGATGGATACTCGGTCTTCTGTTCGTAAAAAAAAAAAAAATCATTATGAACAAAGGAGCCACTTCAAACGTTATATTCAGTATAGTGAAACACACAGATGTGTTTTATAATAAAATTGAAAATAGGGTAAAAGCTTTCCTTAAAACATATTTGTTAATAAAACGAACACTGTCTTTATATATAGTATGGTGTGCACGTAAAACTTTAGTCTTATGTTATACCATTTAAAGTTAAAAAAGAACCCTTTTTAGTCATTTTCTACATTTAATATTAGATTTTGGTGTGTTACTTCCTGCATGCTACTACATACTGAGAAGACTTACCGCGTCTGTAAATACAGTTGTTAATAACGCTTACACGTTATTCTCTGGTCTTTACTTCGACTTGGATCAATTTGTATTGAGTGACTGCTAGGCATCTCTTTGCAACAGCAGAATTCGTTACATCACTTCACACAGAGCAGCAGGTCTATAAGAATGTAACTCAATATCACGTGATATATTGATATCTTGTCAGACGATATTTTAATTCTTTTTGTTTTTCGTATTATCGTTTGTACCAACAAATTGGTAGTCAGCCTCTTTCCAGTTTTGGTGGGCAGAGCAAAATAGTCCATTGTGTAGCTTTGTGCTTAACTACAAAGAAACAAACAAAACCAAAAAATATATAATATCGATTTTTTTTTAAAAAAGATTGTAATAAAAAGAATGGATAAATTTAAAACATTGTGACTGTAAAATTGTAAAAAAATGTAATAATTCAATTGTCTATGCAAGTCTCTCGAAGGCTATATAAAAAGTATGCACATTACAAAAGTATGTTGAAAGAAAATTCTGAAAGATAACAAAATATGAAACTTAATATTCGTGACAAGTTTTAAATAAGGCAACAATTCCAAGAAACTTGATAAAAGCAAAAACGTATAATACGTATGAAGAATCGCTGAAGCTTTCTTACACTAAATATTATGCAAATAGATAAGTAATAAAAACACCCAGTCAGACAAGTAAATTGAGAACACTCAAGGTTTTCTAGTCTTCGTTTCGTAGTGATATCTATTATTTCTTTCTGTTTTCTTCTGTGTCTGCGGGATAATTCTTTTCGTCACCTTTTCAAGTTGTTCTTCATTAGTTCTCTCCCTCTTATTGCTGACGTACATTGTTAAGCTGTAATCTCACGAGGAAATACGTAACATAGCTTACAATCCCAGAAGATCTTACTTTAATCAACTTCCCGTATACTCTCAAAAACTTCAAATATACACTGAAGGTAAGTGTTGATTGGTTCCAGGCCAGCTAATGAATAAAGATGCTTGTAAGCCCATAAAATAACTTGCTTCGGATTATTGATTTTGCAATACTGTATCTGCTCCTTGTCAAAGTTAGGGTTGATGAACCTTTACATAGGCTGAGTAAATTATATTAAAACGATTTTGAAGCCTAACCGCGTAGTTACAGTCCACGTCGCAACGTTCGGTCATGCTCTATCTGACAACAATGCATCTTGACAATAGTCATGCAGGATGTCCATTGCAAAAGACTCCTTTGTAAGACAATCTTGTCAAAAACACACACCTCCTCCCTAGGACGACGGTTTCCCAGTGCTCGTTTCAACAATCCGCTCACACAGAAATCCATAGGTGTTGCATCCGGCAACTTAATTAATATGTCTTTGTCTGGAATAGCATAAATACGCATTCTCTGACTGCTTGAGGTGTGTGACGGTTGTATGGGAGGTATGGTTGAAAATTTATATCCAGTTTCCTTTGTTCCCAGGCGGAGATCCTTCTTAATTATGTTGCCTATTGTTGTCTAGGGCACGTGGACGACTTTTTCCACTGACCTTTGTCTCGTCTATTATAATAAACCACACTTTGTTTTCCTCGACTGGAGTAAAACTTGTTGTAGGTTGTTGTTTTTTCTGTATGATCTAAGTTCCCTAAATTAATCTATATTCTTTTGTTTTCCAATTCCGTTTAATACAAGAGATATCCCTACTTTTGTAATTCTAATTTCCCAATCTGAACACATCTTTATGATCTGATAGTATGAATACTTTGCATTGGAAAGGGCTGTTACATTCCCTTCTCAGTTTTGATTGGCATCATACACCCAACATAAAGCCAAACAATGTGAAAATGTAGTTCTTATACATTCTGTTCCACAACAACTTTATATTAGCTGTGGTTATTACGTGAATTGTTGATTGTCATGTTCAAAATCGTGTTAATATAACATACCCAACTCTCTGTAATAG
This sequence comes from Limulus polyphemus, assembly GCF_000517525.1. Classification (NCBI taxonomy): domain Eukaryota; kingdom Metazoa; phylum Arthropoda; class Merostomata; order Xiphosura; family Limulidae; genus Limulus; species Limulus polyphemus. Next base: position 663,468 of record NW_013665743.1, read on the forward strand.
CTAACTCTCGAAATATTGTCAAATGAACCATTTTCGCCAGATATAAATATTTTTTATAGAAATACCTCTCAAAATAACTATAGAAAAGGGGATCTCAACATTTCAAAGCAGAGAATATTGAAATATTGACTGTATGCTGATCGAGGCAATGTAATACTTGCATCTGCATAACGTTTAATTATAGAATTTAGGCCTACGGTTAATCAATCCAGTAGAAAGTAAGTTTGCGTGTCATTCTAAGGGAATGCGTTGAAAATTTTCTTTACACTTTGTTATTCTCAAATTCAACATATGTGCTGTGTGAGCATTAACTAGAATATATTTACTTATACTTTTAATATTTGTACGCCTGCACATTTCAAGAGTGAATTCCTAGTCACTTGTAACTTAATAATACAGAAATAGTGGGTCATTTATTTATATCACCAAAACAGAGCCAACAACATTGTTATTGTTGAACCAAAATATTTTTTTAGAGAACAGACTTTTCATGATGTAATATTTCTAAATCAATGTTAATATGACAGAGTAATCCCATTATCCTAAGAGGTAGAAGTGTTTTGAACCCATTTCTGGGCAGGAATAACACTGGGTGAACATAATATATATCTTGCTCTTTCACTAAATTGGCTCAACAGTCATTATTATTATTATTATTATTATAGTTAAAATTGTCAGGCATTAAATATGGCTTCTTAAAATATTACTGTTTAACATTTCATAAATCTGCCGTGGGATCACTTTCTCTGACAAAAGGTAAAGAACAATTTACTTGAGAAAAATGGATAGAAACAGACACTTTTAAGCATAAAAATAACTGAAATAGAAGTAAAATTTTTATTCGAGAATCAATTGGCTTACTAGTTACGGGAGTCGATAGATATTAGCAGGATTGAATCGAATAACGCAGTCTTTAAAATACTTGTTTATTCAAAACCAAAATGTTTAGAACTTTTATCTGATTATTTTCTAAAGGTTGCGCTACACAACAGAGAATCATTTTTCCAAATTTCCAACTCTCCAGCTATTCCTGTTAAACATGATGGTTTCATTAAAGAACAAATCTGATGTCCTTGTATTTTCAGGTTATATCCTCTTATGAACAATGCACAATGTATTACAGAATTGTTAAATAGTCAGAAGTAATAAAAATTATATAATATTTAATATAATAGTTACTCTATAGAAAATCATATTAAAAGTATAACAGTTGAAGGCCTTATGGTATGCTAGAGAGATCTGTTTCAGATCCTATTGAGTTCCTTTACTTTCAAGAACTGGTTCTTTAAAACTCTTCGTAAAAGTAACTCACAATGTATATACATGAGACGAAAAAGCTCTTTTTTTTCTGAAAAGGTAAGCTAAAGAAAGTGCCTAGCTAAATGTTTTTAATATTTTATTCTGCCATGGGTTTGAAGTGTTTACTATCTCTTTATATCTATTTTTCTTCTGTGTATACTCGGTTTATCCCCCGGTTTACGGACTTACAATGCTAAAATCAAGGTTCGATCCCCCGTGGCCGACACAGCAGATAGCCAAATGGGGATTTGCTCTAACACAAGCAAACAAATAAGCAAGATAGGCTCGGTGATCGATGTCTGTTTAAATCGTTGAGACAATTATTTGTTTCAGACCTTCACCATTCAGTTTGCAAATAACGATAAAACATTGGCATAATACCAATTAATAAAAATAAAATTACAGATACCTCAAACCATATCATAAGTTACAAAATACTCAATATATTTTGATAGATGTTTCCTGTTTTTTACAACACATCCTATTAAGTTCGTTTAGTAAATTATTATGCCACATTTTTCCGACTGATAAAATATTTTTGGAACATACCCTTTGGCAGTCCCTGAACCAGTTATATGTTTGGCAGTCACTAAACCAATTACATGTTTGGCAGCCACTGAACCAGTTACATGCTGCCATAACACTTTTTAGATATGACGACAGGCCTGCACGATAGAGTTAGTTTAGTTTTTCTCCAACTATTTTTTATTTATTTATTTTGTAATGGTATTGATGAAAATTGCAAGTTATCAAATTTGGCTTTCTGTCAACGATTTTCTCACGAGACATTACTTCAAGTTTCAGATCCCTCACCTAAAAAAAGTGCAATAAATCATCTAAAAAGATAAGAAAGCAGTGTTTATAAAAGTTCTTAAGTTGTAAAGCGATTTGTCACTGTAGTTGTTGTTTTTTCTTTATCAATCTATAACAAAATCTTCTAGAGAGTAGTAATTAAACGCACAGTTTCGGGTCCTGAAACTTGAATGTGATTCCATAGGAGTCAAATGAGTAGCACTTTAGGAACTGAGTGTTTGCTTATTGCAAACATTTTCAACGTATATCTCAAGATATCATTTGATGTTGTACTTAGGTATATAAGAAAAATATACCAGCAGTATTTTAATTTTTAAAACAATCGAAAACACAACAAGACCACAATGTTTCTAGTGTTTCCTTATATTTTACTGCACTACAGATTTCAGAAAACAGGAACTTACGGTATTAAGGTATTTTTTTTAATTTTGCGCAAAGCTACACGAGAGCTATCTTCGCTAGCCGTCTCTAATTTAGCAGTAAAAGACTAGATGGAAGGCAACTAGTTATCACCACCCACCGCCAATTCTTGGGCTACTCTTTTACCAACGAAGAGTGGGATTTACCGTAACATTATAATGCACCCACGGCTGAAAGGGCCAGCATGTTCGGTGGGACGGAGGTTCGAACCCGTGATATGCAGATTGCAAGTCGAGCTCCCAAACCACCTAGCCATTCCGGGCCTTATCCCATTGTATTGTTGATACTCACAAGAGAAGAATCCTTGTCCTTACGCTACTATACCGCAGAAATTCAGAGAACAGGAATCCATACTCACAAGTTCGATAATCTCGACTAAGCTGTGTGGGTTTCAAATAACACGACTTCTTATCTCTATGTAGTTACATGCAGCATTTGAGAGTACATGTAACAATAGTTCTGATAACTAACTAATTTCTTATTGCTGTTAATTTCAGTAAACTTTGTTATGACATATTTCCAATTAATATTAACTGGTTTCTCAGGCACTGGAAGATATGGGTTCAGAGATTAATTACCCCATCACATTTTCAAAGTAAAATATCTCACTAACGTAACTAGGAATCTATTTAAAAAATAATGATCTGTTGTTTTGAATATTATAATTTCATCTCAATACATTGTGTCTTACTGACGCTGGCGTCATCTTTTGATTAATGCTTGTAGCGTCATATCTAGACACTGGTACACATATTATTGTATATTCTTCTTTCTGGTTTTAAACAAGCCAACTGATAAAACGTTTACAATAAAACATGTTCAAATGTCTGGACCTAAAGTTAGGTCCATTATTTCTTGAAAAGCATTTTTTATTATAAGATTACTTCCATAAACTTACTTGATCATAACGTTATATGCCTTCCTGCTGCCACCCAGTAGCACAGCGGTATGTCTGCAGACTTACAACGCTAGAAACCGGGTTTCGATACCCGTGGTGGGCAGAGCACAGATAGCCCATTGTGTAGCTTTGTGCTTAACTTCAAACAAACAAACAATCCTTCCTGCTAACATCTAAATTAAAGCATTGAAAATATAGCTTATAACACTGCTTACTTCCTGGATTGTGAAGTCACTTAAACAATCCTAATGCAAAAATAAACACTACACAAAACTGTCCTTTAATCAGGTTTTTCTCTTTTTTTTTTGTCGTTTTCTCGTCCGAGACCCATGGTATACAAATGGGATAGCCTCTTGTTCCTTGTTATCACTGAGGGAGAATTTTCTAGATAGATGGACAAGTGAATCCACTGAAGACTGTATCTATAATTATCCTCTGAAATAAGTCTTGTCAGAAATCCCTGGCTTCTCTACAGAATGAAGTTCTACTAACAAGTTCTTCTTTGAAGTTACTTAGTTAGTCATTCTCTCACTGACATACTTCCAAAGACGATCATGGTGGATGGCCTTTGGCTTGGATCACCTTTCCTCTAAACACCTACTTAACTTTGGAGTTTATACTCTCTCGTGAAGAGAACTGTTCGTTAATACCATTTCATCTCGATGAAATACAGTTTTATCAGCATTTACAGCATAGCTACCTTTCTCTTTATCACAAGCTGATTTAAATCTTTCCTGGGTAAAGTCATGCAAGACATCTTTATTCTTCACATCCAGGAGAGCTGGAGTATTTGGTTTCACTTCGCCTCAGTCATGGATGAAGAATTATTTCTATAGACACCTAATATGAGTATCTCATTTCTTTGTGGTACAATGGCTCCCATCCCTGTTTCCTGTGAACGTTTGACCTTCAATTTAGTAATTGCCGTGTAGCAAAGAAATACTTTCTGATCATAGATTATGACGTTAATTGAATCTAGTTTGCCCTTGTATCCATGTCCCTGTATAACTCAACTCCTAACATGCGCTCTTCCATGATGTAAATTTTCCACATGTTAAGGGAAATAGAAATTTTCTACAGTAAGGGTAACTTCTAATTTCCCTTTCGCCAGAGCTTTAATACCACTTGCTCTTTGCATCAATCTATCTTCTTTCTTCTACCCTGAATGTAATTTCCCTTCTTTCATTACAAATCAGAAAGAACAACTGTAGATGTGGAATCAGTGTCAATCAGCATACTCCAAGGTTTTCTACCAATAAACCCAGGGGCTCGTGGATGATTTTTTTCAAATAATAATAAACTTACTTTCTCATTCCTGGAAGATGTAGTATTTCCAACAGTTGAACTTTGCTTCATTAATCCAACTAATTCCTGTTTCCTTGATGTCTTGTCAGCTCTGTGTTGACTCTTTGATCTGGTTGGGAGTTGTCTCCGTAGTTGTGATTCCTTAAACTACTGGCTTTAATGGCCTGGTTTCCCCAATTATAACAGTTATCTTTTCTGATGTCATTTGAGAGTTCTTATTCCATGCAGGCCTTTGCTTGAAGTTTCTACAAATATAATGGCTGGAGACGGCTTAAATGGGTAATGAAGAAAAACTTTAATATAACAGCAAATGTACAACGTTTCGACAAGGTTTTGTCATCATCAGGTACCCGATGACAAAACCTTGTCGAAACGTTGTACATTTGCTGTTATATTAAAGTTTTTCT
>NW_013665743.1:668967-672788 GCF_000517525.1 Limulus polyphemus
AGAAAAACTTTAATATAACAGCAAATGTACAACGTTTCGACAAGGTTTTGTCATCGGGTACCTGATGATGACAAAACCTTGTCGAAACGTTGTACATTTGCTGTTATATTAAAGTTTTTCTTCATTACCCATTTAAGCCGTCTCCAGCCATTATTAGTCTCAAAGTGGGTTCCTCGTCATCGAATTTCTACAAATATGTCCCTTCAAGCTAAACTTGAATTATTTGTTATCTTTTTGTTTATTTCCACCATTTTGTTTAACCAGTTATCTAACTGTTCCTTTTAGTTCTTCTAAACTGTCGGCAATGTAAGTTGAAAAGTTTTACTATTATTCGATTTGACAATTTAATCATTTTGAGATGGTGCCTTGTGTTGTTTGTTTGTGGCCTTAATGGATTATATTTCCTTCACCAACTGCACAACTTTCTTGAAGGATATACTCTTGCTTTGGTTTAACCTAATTCTAATATTCTTGTCTATTATGGCATCTATAAATTGGTCATGTGCCAATGAATTCATCATCTCACTAGGATCACCTTAGTAAGATAATTGAACAAACCTTAATAAATAATAAGTTTTCCATATGATCTCTTCTTTCCTCTGTACCCTATTCCGGAACTTTGCAGGGTGTTCATAAGCTCTTATACAGTTTTACACATATACCACTAAATTCTGTGAGGTAATTAACATTCAAATACCTAACACGTTTATTGGATCAGACTGTGTACTACAGTCTGATCATGAATATTTTCTCTCACTTTTATATAGTACTTTAGATAATGCTTGTTGAAATTACTGTACTACAAACAAGCCGATAAACTCTAACCAACTGTGTTTTTGAAGCCGGGAAAAGTCTAATGCCAAGAGTGGCGATTCATTGTTGTATTTTCGAAAGGTTTCTACTTTAGTCACTAACACTAAAATAAACATAGGAAATAGGTGTGAAGAGATTGGAAGTAGAAATTCTCAGGAGACTTACTTTGGAATTTTATGGTCGATACTGAAAAGTCCCGACAATACTGTTCATTTTGTTTCGTCGAATTTCTAAGTAAGTTGCTATAAGTATAATAACTACAGAAAATAAGTGTGAAAAGGTGAGAATTATATACTCTGACCATACGTTGTTTGGAACTTTATGATCAGTACTAACAGAACTACACATTTTATTTTGCATTTTGCAATATTCTCTTTCATTATACATTGATAACTTGCCTACAACCTGGATGAAAGGGTTAATAATACTTTCTCTATGAGTGTGCAAAACTTCACGAAGTTTGAGATTTGTAAGGTCGGATTCGTTTGAAATGGTGAGGGAACGCCATTCCCACAGCACTACACCACTGGTTATAAGGGTGTTTCTGATAGATGTATGTCTAGTTAATGTTAATAGTTACTTAGGCTAGATCTAGTAGAATCGCAGATAAAGCCTCAATTTCAATTTGCCTGACTGAGATTTGTAGGTGTAAGCACAATAAACTTGAATAATTATCTAATCAGATATGATGTAGGAATCCAATAAACACAGAATAAAACTTGTTACTTACAAGAAATGACGACAGTCAGCGTAAAACTTATAAAAATCTCTAGTCTAGACTTGCGGTTCGTGGTCTTGCACGCTCTACAGTACCTGTTATTGTTGTTGAATGTACACACTCTTATGAAAATTAGCATATACACCAATGGCTGAGCCGTTTAGTGGTCATCGGCGACTAGCAGGCGGCTCAAAAAATAATCAGAAGCTGGTGGGGCCACAAAAAAAAAGGTGGCGACTGGCGCAAATCGGCGGTGGCTCCCAGGTCTGATTGTCCACTTTCACAAAAGCGGAACCGTACTTTTAATCAATTGAAGTGAATAGCACTATCAAACATTCTGGTCGCTAAAGCTTGCTTTAGTAGGTGTTCCAGTACTAACTTATGTTCGACAGAAATATGTTTATCTTGCACATAGAGGCCAGTGACAAAATAGTCAGAGCAGTGATGTCAATATTCCAAAAATGGAGTGGAACATCCAGTCATACATTCACAGTCCCTGAACATAAATACTACACTATGAAAAAAGAGCTGCATATCACGGTTGTCTTCATAGAACACTTTCATCACTACTTTTATAGCATAATTCTCTATTTGGGTGGACCATGCTTCACTGAATTGGTTAAGTATACTTTAAAAACCTAAAGGGATAATTGTTCATTGGATAATAACATTTCTAGAATATTATTTTGCCATAATTCTTCACTCACACCTCAACACCGAATTGCAGATGGACTATCTCACCTTACTGTGAAACTCTGTATGTTCATAGAATGTCCCAATCATGGACACCATGTAAAGTAAGAACTACCATTGTATTAGTCATAGCCCCAACAAGCAATAAAGTAGACACTTCTAGTGATGGATGAATGTTAAAGTTAACACTTCAAAAGCTCCTGGAAGAAGCATTTGAAAGACATTGACTTGGTATGGACAATCCTTGCAGTCCACCAAGAATATACCTACCCAGCACCAGTACGTGGACGAGTGTTGCATGGATGCATAAAAGCTGTGACACTTGTATGTGCAGTTTCAAATATAAGACGTTGTGTTATACTATGGTTACCAGCCCAGGAGGCATAGCACTCCAGCACTTCTGCAGTTAATGTTTCCCAGAACTCTTTAGATGCTACACAGCGCACAGAATAAAGGTTACCAATGTTTGCTAAAATCTGATGATTATTTTTCTCGCCACGTATCAGTCATGATGTTTGATAATGGTGTGAACACTGTAAAGTGTGTGCTGCATAAAGGAAGAACAAATTGAAATAGGATAAACTCCAACAAATGACTTGTAAAAATAATATTCTGGCCACTAATGTGTTTATTGTGATCCAGCCGTCTTGATGAGCCCTGGATTAAGCAAAACGCGTCGTCGATAATGGATATGGCAAATACAGTGTGGTTGAAATGCTATTATTATTGAATATTGTTGCGTCAGCGAGGTCACGTGACTAGTGTCACGCCACCTGCTTTCTAGAAATATCCTGTTCCTTCGTGAATGCCCTAGCATTTACTAGATTGGAGGTTGTCTGGTATATATAGGATGGTCACAACGTGACGGGAGAATGTGTGTAGGTAATGAGTAATTAAACTGCAGTCAGAGAGAGAGACGTATTGTTGAAGTCGAGCTCGTGAGGCGTGAATTATAGTTTGTTATAGCGCGACTGTTGAAGTTGAGTGTATCGTAAAGTTGTATTCGGAAAGAATAAACCAGTTTTATTTAAGAAAGGACTTGTGTCGCTAAAGTTTCGTCGGAACGAAGTTACGAAAAATCAACTAACGAACGGGGACGTAGTAATATTTTTCTAACTCTTGAAAATCCCTAAAGGACTAAATAAATAATATAATGTTAAAATACTATAAGTTTAATAGTAATATTGTTACGACAGCGGAAGTCACGTGACGATGGTAACACGTAATGAGTTCTAGAAAGATCGGTGAACATCAAGAATAATCCAGTATTTGCTAGACGTCCGCTATTCTTGTATATAAGTGCGCCAGACAATTAATCGGAATTGTATAGCAGACAGAGAGATTGAAGATATAGACGGACAATTGAGTCAAGCGTGGTAGGAAGTAAAGTGCGTGAATCATTCGTTGTAAATTATAGCGTGTGTTTAAGTTAAGAAAACAATGGAAATTAAGGGTATTGCAAAGTTGAATTGAGAAAGAATAAACTAGTTTTATTTGAGAAAGAACTTGTATCGTGTTAGTCCAGAAGAAGGATGGGACCCAGTGTTGCTGTGTGGACATCAGGGCTCTTAACAGTATAACGGAAAAAGACTCATGC
>NW_013665743.1:673581-676010 GCF_000517525.1 Limulus polyphemus
TTTTTACGGGAAATTATACAAACGAACAGAGACGTAACAATATCTTATATCAAGTATAATTAAATATTCTGTTTGTTTCTTTCTTTCTTTAAAACTTGTCCATGTTGTTGATTTACATACTAAAAACAACAATCAGTTGAAGTATCTCGGCCATAAGGATTCTCGTAAATCTTCTGGGCGAACTACACAGTTATTACGAAATCTTCTATATAATACTTGTTAAGAAACTAGTTTTTAACTGAATATGCCCTATTTGTAACGAAAAAACTCTATTGTACGTTTCACACAGTAACAAATGAGTAACATTCCGAGTAAGTGTGACGACGAAATGTTGTACATTTGTTGATGTATTAAATTCGCAGTAAAGTTTTTCTTTACCCTTTTAAGCCACACTTAAACCTAATTAGTTTCAAGGGGGTTCCTCTTCATCAAATTAGATATTATTTTTTTTTTGTAAAATTTAAAGTGAATTACTTTTATAAAGGATGCAATTTAAAATATGAAATGAACTATTAAAATTATAAGTTTGAAGTTGCCTGTTAACCTGGGTAAATAGTTTCCTGTAATTTGGTTTATTTGTATTTTCAGTTATATATGGGATATTTTTATTCAACAAAACTATAGTGAATAAATCGACCGCAAAGCTTCACTACTAGAGGGTGAGCTATCAAGAAATTAGGTAGAACGTGGATTGTAATCTTCCGTGTAAATAATAACACGTTTGTTTTATTTCTTTACGCTTGCAATATAGTACTTGTAGCTTTGTTTTGTAGTTTAATCATGCCCATCATGTTGATGTGATAGCGTAAGACATAATTAATATTCAAAATAAATTATATCATATTTATTATTAATAAAATAAACAGTATTGTTTGTTATTGATGAAAGTTATTACTGTTACTATTATTTTCTTGATTTAGTCAATTAGAAGTTAGACATGGAGGTAAAACTAAAATTAAAAATCATGTTGCAAAATTAATACTAATAGTATAATACTTTAATACCATTAAGTAAAATTGGACTTTAAAAATTGTATTAACGATTTCATTATTATTATAAAGTAAAACACACACACATATATATTCGGTTGCATGCTGACTAGCTCTGCATCTGTTGTCTTGATTATGTCTGATAGACGGAATATCCCCAATGCTTTTGGGAGCTATAACTGCAAACATTTTCACTTTAAAATTATACCTTTTTTACAAATGGTATAATTTTACATTGTTATATTAGAACGTTGTTGGCATTGGCGCGTTCACTTACTAGTTGGCGCATTCATCTACATGTACAATAAATAAATTGTAGGTTATATTATGTTGGCCCGGCATGGCCAGGTGGTTAGGGTGCTCGAATCGTAATCTGGTTCGAATTTCCGTCACACTAAACTTGCTCGCCCTTTCAGCCGTGGGGGCATTATAACGTGACAATCAATCCCACTATTCATTGGTAAAAGAGTTGGCGGTGGGTGGTGATGACTAACTGCCTTCCCTCTAGTCTTGCACTGCTAAATTAGGGATGGGTAGCGTAGATAGCCCTCCTGTAGCTTTCACGAAATTCATAACAAACAAACAATATATTATGTTATATATATGTATATCTAAACATATACATGTAGATAGAAAACTAACAACCACTCTATTATCTGGTGTTGTAGCTTAAAGTAATTTAAAGTTTGATATTTTGGAATACTACAGGCGAACTCTTAACTCGAATGCTGTGACTCTGATTTTGACTCTGTAAGTGTAAATACTTAGATGAAACATATTTCCTGTTGTAGTGTAAACAAGCTGTGATTTGATTATACTAATAACTAAAAAAGTTTAATATGGGAATAGGCGTGTGTCAGGCTTTAGGCTTGGCACCATTTTATAGGAATCCATATAATCTTCCTTTCCCATTAAAAATATATATATTTTTAACAAAATCCCAATATTTTTGAGGCCATCTAGGGATTAATTTTTTAAGAGTATATATAATTTTTAGTAGCTAAAATTGTTCATGTAACAGTGTAAGCTAGTAGAAACCTGTTTTAAAGCTTGTAATTTTTGTCATAATGTAACCTTTTGGGACAACATGGGACCTATTGGTCCATCTCGGCTGTTCCATCGTCTAAGCTAAATTAAAAAATCTCAAAGCCAACCCTTTTCATTCATATACTTATCAAGCTTTTTGTTAAACTCATTTAAATTTACTGCCTCTACAACATCTGAAGGCAACCCATTCCAAATGCCAACCACTCTGTTAGAAAAATGAAAATGTCTTGGTTGAATATGACTCTTATATTGCCAAAATTTATATTTGTGGCCCCAAGTCCTACTTTTCTCACTGTTAACTATTAAAAAAGATGATGCATCAACACTATCAGTTTCCTTTAAAATCTTAAACACCTCAATAAGAGCCCCCCCCCCCAACCCCTCTTTTTTTTT
>NW_013665743.1:677009-690535 GCF_000517525.1 Limulus polyphemus
GTTAATTTATACATTTTCAGCCAACCTTTTCTCATACATCTTTTTTGATGTCCTAATTTCATGTTTCACTAACTTTCTTGATCTTCTAAATCTCTTGTCATACCAGTAAATTTGAATTTCTTAAATTTATTATGCTTTTCTTTAATTTCATTTCTTAAACTCTTTGCGAGTCAACCTGGTTTTTACTTGTAGCTACCCTTTTCTTTCTATAAGGAATATGTTTAGCTTGAATATTTAAAAAGTTATGTTTAAAAAATTTCCACATCTGATTAATGTCTCCAAATAACTCAACTGCCCAATTCACAACAGATAATTCTTGTCGCATCCCTTCAATATTTAAAACTTGTAATAAAATATCATTATTCCTTATCTTATCATTGAACGTAATAGAGCAATGATCACTTTCACCCATCTTAAGTAAGTTTCTAAAATATTTTTACATCAAAAAATTGGATTACCTTTAGTGGGTGAGCAAAAGGCCTCATCAGCACTGTTTATGTAGTGTAGTTTACATATTATTCTTTGCCTTAGAATTTACATATTTGCTCTCTGTATAGTAAATGTAACATTTGTAAATACAAGATTATTAATAACAAAGAAATCTGTTTATGTATGACTTGAATTTTTTTACTTTCAGTATTTATTTTTATTTCTACAGCTAAAGGTTGAAGACAGTCTAACATCACCTGGTTTTATTAGTGAGAAACAAAGAGGTCAATCATTTTAATCATGGCAACCTCAGCAGTTAGACAGAAGTTCATAGATATAGGTGCAAATCTTACAGGTATATGTACAGCATTCAAAATAATTCCAGTTACAGGAAGTTATTAAATCGTTTATAGTTGTTCACTATTTCCTCTAGAAAAATTCACAGAAATTACTAATTTTCATCATTCAGTTTAGAAACTGGACAAATGACCTGTGTAATAGTGATATTACAACTTTAGTAAAGGTTGTGAACTACAAACTAAAATGTAATTTTGTATATTTACTCTGTAATTGTTCATGTATTGAGAGAGCCAGTATATACATTTGAATGTTTGTATGTTTCTTATTCTTTGAATGATGGTAATGATAAAAAGCTACTTGAAAGGTGTGATTTTATGGCAGGTTAAAATGTTTTTATATATTTGGTGTATACAAAATTGTATTTCTAGAGTAATTTAGTGTTTATAGAATCAAAACTATGTAATTTTTATTGTATAAATGAAGTGTTAGGCATGCCTTATACACAATTCAATTTTATATCTTAGTGTTTAGCTCAAAGTTATCATAACATTTTTATGATATAAGTATTTTATTTACGTACTGTCATTAAAATCTGGAGTAGATAATTCATGATGTTTTAACCAATATTAGTTTGAATTTCTTACTTTTTAAGGTTTCCATGCTTATTATTACCTTATACATTACAATGCCAACATTAATCCTATCAGTGTAAATTCATACTTCAACATTTTATATTTTTAGCTTTCCTGAATGACAGTTACTATAACAGACAAACCTACTAAACATGTGTAACATTTAATGTATAGCATAGCATGTGAATTAGAAAAGGCAAGGATTTTGACTTGGTATATTTCTATTGTATTTATTATATTTAAAAAGTAGAAAGGGCAGATACTATTTGAATTATGTATTATTACTAGAAATACCTCATTGAGGAGATTATTAGAAGTAGAAGAGTTGGTGCCAAGTACATATTAGTACTAAAAGTAATAGTATTAAGATCACCTTATTTACAGTGGGTATATGATGTTTAGTGGGAAAAAATATACACAACGATGAATAGTAAATAAAAATACAAAAGTGATTACTGCTCAGCATTTTGCCTCCCTGTGGTTGGTAGTTCAGAATATTAGGGATGGTGCTATGCTACATGTACTAACACAGAAACATTTGTTGTGGTGATACTCCATGGTTGGAGGGAAGAGATCTTGTTGTTTAGTCAGCACTGAACTCCTCTAGCATGGATTTACAATCAACATATTTACTGTATTCAGTTGAGAGTAGACATAAAGTATTTTATAGTTCATCAATTCAAGTTTGTTGATGAACATTATATTGATAAATTATAAGTTTTAAATGATCTTTTAGAAGATAATATATTAGGCATGGATAATTTTATATGCTGTTAAAGTCTAAATCAGTGTCAGAAACTTACAAGTAACCTAATTGTTCATTATTGAAAATGTCTTAATCTACTTGAAAGCTAGGTTTGACACTGAAATGACATAACATAGATATTTCAAACCAGATACTGATGACTGTTTCAATTACCAATTTAAGTTTTTTTTTAAAGCAGAAGAACTGGACATTTAATTATTACAGTACCATGCAGCTGACTACATTATAAGACAAGTAACTGGTGTTTTTGTTTAACCAAAATAAACTTATTATAAAAGTTGGTTTAAGTTATTTGACAAATGGATAGAGGCTGTAACATTTATTTTTGTTTGGGCATGAAAAGTAGATATTATATGATTTGAGTTGTGAAATACATTAGAGAACTAAACTGATTTCCTGTTGCAAGTCTTGCTTCTTTTTGCTTTTATGACTGGATATTAGAAGTTTGTTTTGTATGACACTACATTACGTGTTGTTTTTTAAAATTTAGACCCATAAAATACTTGTTTTGAATTGTTTTTCATTTTCTGATATAGATTATGCATTTTGAATCATAGTCTGTAATAGTTTATTATCAATAGCAAGTTAGACAGAAATGTTAGTCATTAAAGATAACAGTATATTGCAAAGTATCACTTTCAAAATATTAGTTCTTAGATCATTTCTTTAAAATATTATTAAGTGTACCCTTTAGTGTTTGTACACTTCTTAACTGATCAGCACGCCTTGTGCTAATTTTAGCTATTATTTGTACGATAAATGCTTATTGTGCTAATTTTAGCTATTATTTGTACGATAAATGCTTATTGTGCTAATTTTAGCTATTATTTGTACAATGCTTATTGTGTTAATTTAAGCTATTATTTATATAATGCTTATTGCATTAATATTAGCTATTATTTATACAATGCATATTGCGTTAATATTAGCTGTTACTTGTACAATGTTTATTGTGTTAATTTTAGCTATTATTTGTACAATGCTTATTTACATAATAGAAAACAGTGCTATATTTCTACCAAGCAATTGATGTACTGTAGTAACATTCTGCATGGAATTAAAAATAGTCTTTGATATTATTTGATGTACAGAATCAATACAGTAAACACTGATACCAGAAAATTACTGGATTTTGTATGACATATCAATCATTCTCTGCACAAATGCACTAAAATATCAAATCTTCTGTTACATAACATAATGTTTACATGTATAATCTTCTTCTAGATCCAATGTTTCAAGGAATCTACAATGGTTCCAAGAAACATGTGGAAGATCTCCATGAAGTAATAAAGAGAGCAATAGCTAATGGTGTTGGAAAGGTAATACATGGAACTTAGTTTTAAAGTGGAATGGAAAATCTGTTTTACTTTCAGTATTTATTTTTATTTCTACAGCTATAGGTTGAAGACAGACTAACATCACCTGGTTTTATTAGTAAGAAACAAGAGATCAACCATTTAATCATGGCAACCTCATCAGTAAGAAAGAAGCTCATAGATATAGGTGCAAATCTTATATGGTAGGCCTAACAATGTTTTTAGTGATTCACAATTGAACAAATTTTGGGTCATTGCCAGATACATGAACTTGCTTCAGATAAGTTTAAACTTATGGCAATGATGAAGGTGCATAATGAAGAGATCCTCAGTCTTTTGTAAACAGAGAAGTTTTGAAAAAGTTGTGGAAGTGGATTGTGAAAAGAAAAAGTATACGAAAAGGCAAGGTTACTGATAGCTATTTGACCCATTAAAGTCACTCCTCATTCATCAAAATGGTGAACAAAACACATGAAAAACAAAATACATATAACCCTTCATGTACATAAAACTATATAGAAAAGTTTAAAATAATTAAAACTAATGCTATACATCACAGTGTCAGGCAAAATATTTCACAAGTTGATTAATGTTATTCAAAAAATACTTTTTCTAAAGAACACATTAGCATCTGAAATTGCAAACCATAAGCCTATTACTTCAAAGATTATTGTGCTTATTTTACTGACTTGTTTCAATCAAGTACTGAAAATAGTTTTAAAAAAGGGTGCTTCATGTATTTTGTGTTAAAGCCATTAGCAGACTGGCCCACCATACAGCTGTTAATGTATTTGTGAATTCCACTTGCCTTCTGTATGATGGTGCCCCCTATCAGAAAGTATAATGTTTTGCTGTATCCACTCATCTTATTTTGTACTAGTTTCACAACCCCAGCATTGTTCTGTGGTAAAACTATGCACTTATTAAGCCTTAATACACAACAAAATAGTCTTCCTAATTTAATAAATGGTATTTCTACACTTTTAACATTTTAAATATTATCTTCAGTAAAATCAAATATATGGTAGAAAATTATTTCTGTTTGCTTATTGAATACCTATTAAATATAGTTGTAGCTGAGGAAATGACAAAATATACATTTAAAATGTATGGCCCAAAAACATTGGTTTTCGACCTACAAATTGAATACGGTTGTTTTGATATGTAAGTACTCAATAATACTTGCATCCAATTTTAGACAATTTTAAACCAGAGACATGATACTTCTGTCCTGTAAAACAATATATTACACCAGAGACTTGATACTTCTATCCTGTAAAACAATATATTACACCAGAGACTTGATACTTCTATTCTGTAAAACAATATATTACAACAGAGACTTGATACTTCTGTCCTGTAAAACAATATATTACAACAGAGACTTGATCCTTCCGTCCTGCAAAACAATATATTACACCAGAGACTTGATACTTCTATCCTGTAAAACAATATATTACACCAGAGACTTGATACTTCTATCCTGTAAAACAATATATTACACCAGAGACTTGATACTTCTATTCTGTAAAACAATATATTACAACAGAGACTTGATACTTCTATCCTGTAAAACAATATATTACACCAGAGACTTGATACTTCTATTCTGTAAAACAATATATTACAACAGAGACTTGATACTTCTGTCCTGTAAAACAATATATTACAACAGAGACTTGATCCTTCTGTCCTGTAAAACAATATATTACACCAGAGACTTGATACTTCTATCCTGTAAAACAATATATTACACCAGAGACTTGATACTTCTATCCTGTAAAACAATATATTACAACAGAGACTTGATACTTCTGTCCCTTAAAACAATATATTACAACAGAGCCTTGATACTTCTGTCCTGTAAAACAATATATTACACCAGAGACTTGATACTTCTGTCCTGTAAAACAGTATATTACATCAGAGATTTGATACTTCTCTCTTGTAAAACAATATATTACACCAGAGACTTGATACTTCTATCCTGTGAATTCTAGCTGTATTTTTAAACAAATGCAAAGACAAGTTTCATAGAGAAATAAAATAACTTCATTGTTATAAAACTAGCAAGAAACTACTCAATATAGTAATTTAAGAGCTCCTTCCTTTTCTTGCTAGATTTATACAATTATTGTATTACTAAGAAAATTTGCTATTGCCAATTATAACATTCTCCATAAGAGATGAGAAAATACACTCCACAGTGACACTGTCAGAAAAACCCTGTAAATGCAATGCATTCAGACTAAATTTAATATGTACCATGACCACTGTTGTGTCCCAGCTGAACTGTTGAGACCTGATATTAGGTTATAGGCCTCATTGGCACTGGATATGGTTAGTGTAGTGTACTGGACATATTATTACATTCACACATAAGTTCTTGTATAATTATACAAGTAAAACTTATTTTTTGCATTGACTTCTAAGTTTTAACAGCTTGGGGGCTCTTTCAGGTCCCTTTATGCCCTGAGAGTACACCATTGGTTAGGACTTGTACTTTTTTTGATAAAGATATCTGTTTTGATGTTCTGTATCAAGTTTGAGAAAGGATATAATGAGGTCAATATATTGTTAAACCTAATTCAAGTTATATTTCTTCCAGATTATTGTTACTGGTGGAAGTTTAGAAGATAGTAAGGCATCTTTAGAACTAGCAAAAACAAATGGTAAGAGTAAAGTACATAAAATTTTACTTGTGGTTGTATAAGCATAGATGTTAAATATTTTCTAAGGAAGCTTATATTGGACCCATTAAGTGAAAACAATATTGAATTTTAGCATTAAACCTACGCATAATTTGGTTGAAAAAACAAAAAGTAGGTCCTTGTACCACCTAAAAAAAAAGTGATTCATTGAGAAACATTTCTAAACTTGAATATATTTTCACTATTTTTTGATTGAAACTTTTGCTCACTTATTTAGTGAAGCAATTAGCAAATTAGAAAATATTTATCTGTAAAAAAAACAAACTTCAAATACTTAATATATATTTAAGCCAAGTGTCAGTTTGTCAGTCAATTGGTCACACTCAATTTCTCTGAATTTCGTGAGTTACGCAGATCCAATTCCAATTTTTCTCCTATAATACTTCCTCTTTTGATTGCCCGTTCCCATTTCAGTTGAATTTAATTGCTAACGTAGGTGTAAATAGCTCCTAAATTTGGCACTTTTTCTGCTATATAAAAGCCTGTCAAGAAGGGAGTTCCCAGGACCAGATCAGACATGACATTATGTGTGTGACACCACATCATTTTGACGTCAAGTTAGATAGAATCTGAATTGGAAAGCTAGGAAGACTCCTATGTAAAATAAGCCAAAAATTAATGCAAGCCTGTGCTTGGGAATTATTATGAAATAGCCTTTGTTAAAACAGACTGAAGATACCAATTATCTGTAGAGAAGAGGACAACTTTTCCTCAGAAGAATCACAGGTGTGTATACAACCACATGGTCATCTTATGTTTTAATCTTTTATCCAAAGGTGCCAATATGTAGCATGTTTACACTCTTTAGATAAAGGAGAGATTGCTTATGATAGGCTTTGGTTTCCCAAAACTAAAAGGCCCTTTATATTTCTTATGTCTTTTTATGGATGTCAAAGTTGCAAATGCATATTGGAGGGTCCAAATTTGCTAGGCTTTAGTTTGCTGTCAATTTTGACAGACTTTTATACTAGTGTATAATTTCATGAAATTTTAGAGAGACAAAAAGGAGCTTATTAGCCCATCAAGGATGTCCCTTCCAGCTCCAACTATAATCACCCCTTACTACTCATGTACTCATCCAATCTTTTCTTGAAGTCAGTTAAATTTTTTGCCTCCACCACTCTTGAAGGCAGTTCATTACAAAAGCCAACCACCCTGTTTGGAAAGTAATACTGTCTAAATTGCAGACGACTTCTATTCTGCCAAAATTTGAACTTATGACCCCTTGTCCTATTGTTTTCACTGCTAAACACAAAAAAATTTTGATGGATCTGTATTATTAATCTTAAACACCTCAATCAAATCCCCTCTGACCATTCTCCTCTCCAGAGGAAACAAGTTTATAGATTTTAGTCTCTCCTCATAGAACAATCCCACCATCCCAGATATCATCCTAGTACTCTAGATATCACACAGTACTCTAAATGAGGCCTTATAAGTGATCTATACAGTGAAACAATAATAAAACTGCATGCTTTTATACAGCTGGTTAATAACATTTTTCAAAGTAATAATTTTCATATTGTTACTGCAGCTGGAAAACTTGGAGATATATGTGATTGTTTATTATCTACATATTTGGCCCAACATGAATTTCTTATTATTCAACAGTGCAATACTGCCATGGTAGGCATATGAATATTCCAAAGCCTTTTCTGAAAGAGGATAGTTGTATAGTGAGATTGTTAAATGATGTTGAACTCAAAAGACATGAAATTTCAAAGATGGGAGTCTTCACTATTCTCTATAGAAACAGAAAAACTCACACAGGAAAATATTTAATACAGGATTTGAAACTTTACCACAAGCAATGTCTTCATTTGAACAGTGAAGGCTATGATTAAGAAAGTGAAGAGCCATCACAATGAAACTCGTCATACTTTCTAGTAACATTGGTAAGGTTTAAAATTAATAAAGGCTTACAAGCTTCCAGCCACATCTCAAAATCATTAGTTGTTTTTATGAGAACGATAATTGAAGAAATTGGAATAATAACAAACCTATTTAACTACATATATTTAAAGTCCTCTAATACAGCTTCAATGGAAATTTGTGCTTTTGGTTTGCCTAATATTGTTGTAGAGGCCAACATCCACTTATAATGGAGAGTCCATGGAAAGTTTGTCCAAATGTGTGGTCTAAGACTTTCTGACCATTCTTTGCAGAAATATGCTACAATGAAAATTGTAATGCAGGACAATAGTGCATAATTTATGCCAACTATCATTGTAACAATTGGCTTCAGTGTGCTTAAATTTAGTTTTGGGGCTGTTGTGCTCATTTCTTAGGATTTTGTAACTTATAAGTACATGTGTCGACATTGAACGAACTTTAATGAACTTTATAAAATATATACTATAGAACATCATCAAAACACTTATTTTTATTGCAGGTTTGTATATCTATCTACTGTTTAATTAGTGAACAGGTTTATTAAATATCAGTACCAGTCACTAACGATAAACTATTCAAATATTTTATAGATCCTGTCAAACAAAAAGGTTCTGTACAACCTTTGTATTACAACTTACATTAATATAAGAATATTTGTGTTTGAAATTGTGGTTACTAGATGATTTTAGTGAACATGAAATTAACACGGAATAGACTTCTAAGCTCATGTTTTGTCTTCACAGATGTGTTGTACACCACTGTAGGGTGCCACCCAACACGATGTAAAGAGTTTGATGAATCTGGAGAACCTGAATCATACCTTCAGCAATTGAAGATGTTAGTTTTACAAAATAAAGAAAAAGTGGTGGCAGTGGGTGAATGTGGACTTGGTCAGTGTTAATGTTAGAAATATGCTTAAACTTATTAATTAAGATAACTGTTCAGTTGTTTTAAGCTATTTCTAAGTCAAAAGCTAAAAGAAATCTCATTCTTTGATACTGTAGATATTTGTCTTTTAAAATGTAGCTTGATATTTATGAAAAATAGTCTTATTTTGTCAAAAAGCCTCATATGTACATGATTATGCTTTATTTTTTTGCAATGGTATAACTGAATGTTTTCAAAACTTTAATAAAACATTTTATAATCTCTATTCAACAATATATAAAAAAATTAACAATTATAACTTTTGAAATAGACCTTTACATCCACCTCCCCACCACTCCATTTTTTTACTACTTCATGAATAGTGTATACTTATGGGCTTTTATTACTCTATTATACTTGTATTACTCTTTTTGTTTTATTCTGGAGCTGTATTTCTTTTAAAAAGCTTCAATATGGTGTTGATAGTACTTGTTGTAAATAAAACATTTAATTGATTCACATGAATAGTAAGCTACTAAAGTAAAAGTTTTTGGTTTAAAATCATCTGATACTTTATTTAATATGCATCAGGGAGTTTTCAACTTGTTATAATATTCACTTACAATTCATAAACGTGTTTCTGTGTTAGTATTTTAGTAATCATGGTATTTATGTTATTAAACATGTTCAGATGTTATTTGCCACATTTGCCCTGTTTCTTTAATTTGATTTGATTTGTTTGGCATGTTTTAATTAAGTAAATTATTTCTCAAAGTTTGCTTTTATCTTATTTATAAACTTGCTGTTATAAACAAGTCATTATTGGGATCATGTATTGCAGATTTTTGAAGTTAAAGATTCAACATTATAAACAACTTGTGTCTTCTTTTAGAAAAGATTTATTACTAGCACTATACAAAATAACTGGATAATCTCAATGTGGATTCTAATATTGTTTTGTTGGGTACCGTATGTAAAATGTAAATAAGTGTAAATGTCTTCCGTAAAGTTTAAACCTAAATGACACTTTAAATAGGTTATATCAGAATGTTTATGAAAATTTATTTATGTCACTTATTGTAACTAAATTAATGTTTAGTATGAATCTCCAAAAATATTTTGTACTCTTAGCACCCTCAGTCATTATATTACTTCCTCTAAGGAAGTGTGTACACCCTTATTCATACATGTACACATTCTTGTAACATACTAAGATAACTAATAACAAATTGTATATTAGACACTCTTATTCTGTTGGATTTCATTATCCTCATCTCTTAAAAAGTTTGTTTTTTGCAATTCAATATCATAGTTTGAATTTTTCAAGTTTCTTTTAGAATTGTTAAGTATTTTTTAATAAATCATATACTACAGTGACCCTAGTTGTTAAAGTGTCACACCTTAATATATTATTGGTTAATTTGACAATAATGTCTTTAATACTTGTACAATGAAAGTTATTTAGTAACAATTTTATTGTGTGAAAGTATGAATAAGTTATCCTAATGAAGTTGCATAATCTCTGACAGCTCAATTATTGACATATATAACAATCTCAGTTTAATTTTCCATTTCATATTAAAAATTCTCACAATAAAAAAAAATTGGAAAAACATAATTTGAATGAGGTACTTAATATTCTGATTTGTGGCCTCAACTTCACTAAGTATTAAATATTTCTTTTCATTTTCAGACTATGACAGACAACAGTTTTGCCCCAAAGAAATTCAACAAAGGTAATAATATACATTATATGATTTGCATATTAAGTGGATTTTTAAAGACTTCTAAATAAAAGTGTTGCTTAGAGTAATCTCTTTTTTTTGGAGGGATAAGAAGGGACCTTTTATTGAAAGATGACACATGTGATGTAGAGTATAAAGATAAACCAGAGCTGAACTTATGTTTCACTGTATATAGCCACCAGAATGTGTAAAGTAGCACCAATCTTTTAGTTACAGATTTCAACCGAAGCTCCCTCCAACCAACAAATGAATCCCCTAATAAGTTAATGTTAGCATACTGATAAACAAATGTGCACAGCGCTTAAAATCTTTTATCAATAAGTACATTGTCACTATAAAATTGAAAAATTAAAACATAACTGATCAGATGATGAGAATAAATTGATCGAGTACCTTTACTTTTTTTTTATAATGATGTCAACTAGATTTCAGTTTAATAAAGTAAGATTTAATATCTGATTTTCATTTTATCAGATATTATCAAAAATAGTAAATAAGTAAGTAAATGATTGGGGCCAGCTGGCAACTTTGGAGGGCTTCAGCCCATTGAGAAACTACATATTAATGCTCTTTCTTCTGAGTTTCAAACTATGGATTGGATCTAATTAGTCTTCATGGGAAAAGCCAGGAACCACTAGCCTACATTATTATATTCCTGCCTAGTAACCTT
The DNA here is from genome assembly GCF_000517525.1 of Limulus polyphemus. Lineage (NCBI taxonomy): Eukaryota > Metazoa > Arthropoda > Merostomata > Xiphosura > Limulidae > Limulus > Limulus polyphemus. Next base: position 688,342 of record NW_013665743.1, read on the forward strand.
TGTGTTTTTCTAATCTTAACTCTTTCTGTTACCCACCTCCTTTTCAATGTAGGTATTCTGGTTACTAGTATTTCAGAGATTGGAATTTTAAATTTTCAAGATTAGAATTAATTTCAAAAAAGGTACTTACCTCTGAAGAACAGTCCCACCCACCTCCCCACAAGTGGGAGATATGTGGTTTTCCATTTTGGCTGCAACTAAAAAATCTCAATTATGGTGGGAAAGTAGTGCTTATCATGAACCACGATAGTGGTTCATAATAGGGATCACAAGGAACTGCACAAAACAATAATAGAACATTCAGACAAAAAGCACCTTAAACAGTAAAGATTCAGTTCAAACAAAACTTTAAAACTTTTACTATTGACTGCTAAGGCTGTATTCATATACAAAATGCACAAAAAAGCATGCATGTTAGACTTACAAGGGAAAGAAAATTGCTCAAAATGGCCCATTTGTAATTATTATTATTATTATTGTTTTCTTGCCTGCCTACAACAAAAACAGCTCGGTATATTGCACCCAAACCTTTTGTAGAATACTGAATAAGGTACTTTGAAGGTTGTAGTGGTATTGAAAAGTCAATCTGTTTCTTCTATATTTTATATAAGCTAAAAAGCATCATAATTCTAGTGTTAACGATGCCATCATTACCCCTTGAAGTTAGCTATCTTACAAATATTTAGTATTCCTTTAAAGAGAGTACAGGGTGAAACAAGAATTACCAGTCAATAATAGATGAATGTTAGATGACTATAAAATGTAGCTACTTAATGATTTCTATGCTGTACAATTGTTGTCTTTAGGGAGCCAGACTATATTATGTATGAAGTGAAGAAGTAAAAAAAAAATCAGTACACATAATATTAAATCTTATTTAACATGAAGGTTAATTTAAAGTGATGTTTTATTTGAAAAGGCTGCTTTTCTACTGGAAGAATTTGATACATGCTTAGTGGGAGATGTGTCTTAGTCTAGGCATATATTTGCCCATTGTTATGTATTATACATAGAGAATTTAGTTACACAGAAACTATAAATGCTCTGTTTTCTCAATCAAATCTCCAGCTGTAGCTTCAGATTTTACATCTTGTACTAATGTGATCAAATAGTCAATAGCTACAGTAATGTATCATGTAAAATATCAAGTAATCCTTTGACCATAGTTGAGAATAAAAAAATCCAGCAAACAAAACTACACCAAATGTTATTATAGGTAACCCTATTTGCAGGTTTTTAAGTTCCCCTTTTTTTTTTATCTTGTGTAAGCTCTCCTGAAACATGCACAATAAGTCATGTAGAAGATGTGTAACAACAGAGACTTCTGAATATGTTGATGCATACTGTGTTGTATGTTAACTCTTTCGAGACGGGTCACAGGTGAAAGGTCATGTCATCTCATTTGTTGACTCATTAAAAAATTTATTGAACTAATATTTCATGAATATATGTCAACTTTGGTATCAGACTGTAGATTATAATTCAAATTTTAGTACAATATATTACTCAATTTCTTAATTTAAAAGCAAATATTGAAAAACACAGATAAACATCGATTTTTGCATGTCATGTGGTATGTTGAATGCAGCACTGGTTCAAATTAGATGTTTGTGAAGTCAAAATACTAAGTCTATAGTTTTGTAAGAATTAGGAACTCAAATTGCTGATATTGACAAGCTAGTATATAAATGAAAACCTCTTATCTTTTCAATTTGCTAAGATATTGCTCATGTTATAAATCACACAAAGTGGCACCTCTTTCCATTTTTGGAAACACTCCCTTATATACACTTACTTCTATATATGACATAAATAACCAATCAGAAACTCAGAATGTTCCTCTAGTGGCTTTCTCAACCATTTTAACGAGCTTGGTGCCATTTCTTTCTTTTGAACTAATATTTCAACGAGGTAGGGTGTGTCTTTAGTCTGCTTGAAACTTCATATTTTTTTAGACTAAAATACATCATAGTTACTAAGCCTGATAAATTATAGTAGAATTCTATAGTATTAATGTAGTAATTTATGATTTTATAGTTATTCAAATGCATATATAAAACCTAAAAAAAAATACTTTGTTTCATATTCTCAATGTGCAAATTCTTTAAAGGATTAGCAACCTACGTAAAGCAGCAACCAAGTACAAAGGTCATAACTAGAAGAGATAATTGTTTACTTTACTTCTTTAGTTACT
>NW_013665743.1:691293-701982 GCF_000517525.1 Limulus polyphemus
AATGAATATTACTTTGCATGATAGATAGTCAACATGTGAAAAGAAAAAAAGACGAGAAGAACATTGCTTTACAAACCTTAAGACTTAATAAAAAAAAATTATATTTTGCCTATATGTACACATTATAGGCTTTCTAGCGGCCATAATTTTCATACATTTTGCTTCAAAATCTTTAACAAGTTATATTAAAAAAATCAAATTTTTTATGATTTCATGTTGCATCATTTCCTTAAGAATGTTGAGCTGTTCATTAGCTTTAATATTGGATTTTATAAATTGTACATAGTTGTAGTAGTTTCAGACTCTCAGAACATTACCTTTGGTTTACTGCAGTCATCATACAAAGAACTGATGATTCATCAATTATGGTTGCATGATGTAGAGAATTAATATTAACTTCCGATGAGAACTAACTACTCCTCGGAGCAAAACTACAATTCAACCTAGTTCTAATAATGACTATAGCTAATTAAATATACTTTTCTTATATTCTTATTTATGAAAATTAGAGTGCATTGTTTCATCATTTGGCTATTCTTATTGTTGATGATGTTTTCAGTCATAATCCTGATAATATCTTGCAATGTTCCACCATCTTAGAAGATTTGGGCTAGTCCTATATAAGTATACTAAGCTAACAGTGTAAAATATAATGTATATTGAAAAAAATAAAAATAATCAAACTGTGTATGTATTAACATTCCATCCAACACTGTTAATGAATATTGGTGAATTTCCCACAGAATTTAATAAATTTTGAGCTCAAAATGGAATGTTTTTGCAGACTTCTCTAAACACTTGTGTGACTTCTGTTTTCCTTAAAAGGCTTTATAACGTTTTCTTAGAGTTGACTACAAAAACTGGTATGCTACAATAGTAGTGAGTGATGGTGCCTGGAGGCAAAATATAATTTGCCCCCTCTCCAACCCCCCCCCCCCTGCACTCTTATTTTCTAACTTTACATGGCAAACCCACCTACCATGGTACTGTATCTTACCACATTGTCATGATTATCTGGTCTATATGAACAAATAACAGAACTAAAAGGAGTTATAGAATGAGTTATGAAAATAAATTAATGGAACTTGCAGGTAAGAAATTAAAGTCCATGAGAAGCACTAACAAACACCCTTCCAACTTGAACATGTGCACATATCACGTGATTGGTTCAGTTGCCCCTTGCATGGCTGTCAGTTGTATTGAAGTTATGATTTATTCTTTATAAATTTAATCATTATATTAAGATCTATGGTTTGTATATGTTGTATGTTATACTTTACATTAATATAAAAATGCACCACAACTCTCCTGATTGTTGTTATTATATGACAAATAAACGTGAGATAGAATTATTTGGGTCACATAATTGCCCAATTTCCTATCAACTCTGAGAAGTCAGTGTATTTTAATCAATCTAACATTGAAAAACAAGGGGTTTCTCTGGGCATGATATTTCCGATGGTATACTAATATTTGATGTCAAGCATAACAAAAACCTTTTAATGAGCCTTGTTCTTAAGGAAATAGCTAACTTCTGGGTAAACTGTTAATTTGGCACCCCTCTCACTACGCTACTGTATTACAATGCAACTTTCAGTATAAATTTTGCTTCAAATACTTCAGTTTTAGTCCTTGGCTTGGAACATTTTATTGTGGAAAAGTGATATAATGTAGCTTTACATTGATGTCTCAGTGTCCAGAACAAGTCAAATAACATGTTTTCTTTTAAATACCCAGAACAAATGTCGGTAAAAAGTCTGCTACAAGGGTCAAATAATGTGTTGTGTGTATAAGTGTTAATATAATGTTTTATTTCAGTGTACAGTATGATTATCAAATAATGTTTCATGTAAGTGTGTAATAGAAGTATGAAATACTATTTTGTTTCACTAGTATGTGTAAGTATCCAATACGAAGTGGTAATTTATATTTTCTAAGCTTTCAGAACCATTGCCAAATAACAGCTTAAGCATGTATCAAAATATCTTGTTTAATGTCAGTACAACAAGTATCAAATATTCACCTCTTAGGTATTTTGAACATCAGTTTGATATAGCTGAATCTACATGTTTGCCTATGTTTCTACATTGTCGTAACTCTGCCTCAGATCTCGTCACCATACTGAAGCGAAACAGAGAAAGGTTTTCCACAGCAGTTGTAAGTCTAAGTTCTAACTCTATGTTTTCCTTGAGTATACTCTTATGAAATGACTTGGGATAAGAAAATCGAGAAATTATTTTACTGGCAATAAGTTAAAAATTTAATTATTTCAGTTTTAATTCATTTGTATTACATTTTAAAATGCTATATATATAAAGCAGTTTTGTGAAATACTCTGTCAGTATTGTGCCACAAAATAAAACTTTGTATTTAATATTTTTAGTTATGTTACTTCCAGATAGACGTTTTTTTTTTTACTGCTAATGTGACAAAAAATACATTTTGGGATAATTAATATTTTGAGCTACTTATGTTCTGATACAATTTTTTTACATTGTTGATTAGATAAATACTAGTTTAGATGTCACAAAGTTATGAAACTTTTTCAACTTATTTAAATATTTTAATATCATGACAAATTTATAGGTAAACTTATTTTACAACCTTGTACAATTGCTTTTAGCCCCAGTTAATGTTAAACCATTTACAGTTACTGTCAATTTTAACATATGTAATAAAATAAACAATGTTATATGTTTGAGAATTTCTTAGAAACCAGTAACTTTTTAATTATTTATATCATTAAGTACATCTGGAGTCTGTAAAGGTTTTGGACAGACATATGAAAATTATGTATTAATAACTAAAGCCTAAGTACTAACCATAATGCATTATTTGAAGCTTTTTGTTATGTAGTAATGTATATTTTTTTTCTTTGGAGATTTTTCATCTTATTATAGTAAGTTCTATTATAACAACACAGAATTATTAGCTGTGAAACATGATGGAAGAAGCTTCCAATCATGTCATGAACTTAACAACTGTTTTTATGAAAGATGATGGAAGAAGCTGTAATCACAGCAATCTCATTTAACCACAAACATGCCAAGTCCAGTGGACTTTTGTGCATTCTGTCTTCTCGAGTGTGCATTTATTTGGAACTCTTGGATTTAATTCACTAGCTGCATGAGAAAAGTGTGGCAACATCAGCATAGCTGTTCTCCAGCAAAATATGGTGTTCAGCACTAGTATATCAAACTTAATCATTGCTTTCTTATTATTATTATATCCCTGTGGATGTTGGAGGGCAATGAAAATGTTGTCTTATGCCTTTTGGATAACTCAATGTGATGATATCTTTGAGATCATCGACCCATCTTTTTTCTGTGAGGTCTTTCAGTTGCTCTCCACACAATTATTACCATGTTGTATGCTTTTTGTGATGTGTTGGTGATGCTGTGAACAAATATCCAAACCATTTTATTTGCTATTATTGTTGAACACAATGTCATTCCTAGCCTCTTTCTTATTTCACCACTTTTTATCTTGTCTTGTCACTCCTGCTGCTTATCTCAGACATCATCTTCGTTGCTGATTTATTTTGTTTTAGTGTCTTTTGTAATTGTAAGTGTACAGACTTCTACACATGCACCGGGCAAAATTATTTAAAACGTGACTGTATCTGCTGTATTTTGAAATATAAATGTCATCATTAACTTTACAGTTCTAATCAAAATATTAGCTTTTATCAGACATTCCCTGTCTGAGTGGTATAATTAACAGTACATGACTCTACACTCATCTGTTGCTGGTTTAGCAGCCACAAATAAGTGAGAAGCATGATTTTTTTTTAACTAGTAAAGTATAAGTCTAATTTGTTAGTTGCTTCATATCTGAACTTGAGCATTCCTAGTAAGCTCCTTATATGTACATTCTTGACTTTTTGCTGAGCTGAGTATAATTTCTCATCCATTTTTAAAAAAACATAAGGTTCAAATATATTTTAAACAAATGTAAATTTTTATTTTCAAAAGGTTTCTAAACATATGTTCAGTAACCACTTGATCAAGGTTTATTGTATGAAGTGCTTTTAAATTCCCACAGTAAAACAAGAGCCACTGAAAATTACTTCTTAGAATTTGGGTTTTTGATGATGTTTATTCATATATACATCAAATTTGAGAACAGCAAATGAAACGTTTGGCTGTATCTCAGCCTCTAAAGGCTATGGGTCTGGAGCTTAGGTGGTCCCTTGAAGCCAGGGTGGGTCTACATTCTCTGATGCATTTCGAGACACTAAATATTTACTGTTAAGATGATAAGTAAAAATTGGACTTCTGACACTTTATATCATGTTAGAATGACCAAAGCTACAGACCAGTTAACATACAAACTTGTCATTTCATGAAATATTAAACAGATACTACATTCAAGTGTTTACAATTGCAGTGATTAGACCAGTTAAGTATAAACTGATCATGAAATATTGAGGCAATACTTGTACAGACTTGTTTCCAATAAGGAAAAATTACTGATCGATCATTTACAAACTGGGTCTTGTTCATTTTCTTAATTCATTTTCCTGGAATAAAAAACATATCAGTGTTGACTGATATCTTGAGTGTCTGAAATTCCCCATTCCCACAAATTCCCCATCCTATGTATAATATAGATTATGACACTGAAAATAATTTCATAATCTGACATTTTGTAATATGTTTTCATTTCTTACAAAAATTCCTTAACTATTGAAAATAATTTCAACAATTTTGTCATATACCTGCCCCCAACTTTCATAAGATAATATCTATATCTGTTTAATTTAGGCTCATTAAATCACATAAAAAATAGTTCTTACAGTATGGCATATGATGAAAAATTTAATTTACAGTCTACTTTTATGCTGTTGCACTTTAACCCTGTGTGCACAGGTGTGGATCAATGTGCAGAACATGACCTTTTACAGTGCCATTCAACATGGTATTATGTACTTGATGTCAGAGTCATCAACTGTTTATTTTACCCTACACTGCTGATTTAGCAAAAGTTTATAGTAGAGAAGATTAAATATCAGATACAATATACAGGGATACTGAAAAATAACTGTACATATCTAATTTTGGAAGTTCTAGAGCAGGAATTGGTAACCTACAGCTTGCAAGCTCATGTAGTTCTTTGCATAATTATGTGTGGCTCTTTATAAATACTCCTCCAAAAATTAAAAGCATAAGTTCTCATTTGTCAGTATAACAAAGTATTAAAGATTCAATCAGGCACACAGATGAAATGATAATATCAAATTTGCTTTATTTCATTGAACATTTTTAAATAAAAGAAACATGGTACAGTTGCACTTCTCATCTGCTTCCATTTTACATACAAATTCCAAAGCATTTATTACCAACACAACAAGTGTCAAACAATTAGAATATAAATGTCAAATGTAAGTGATTATGTTGAGGCCTCATTAGGCAGTTGGAAGTACAATATAATGTTAGACTGGCAGTTAGGGTTAGAAAAAAAAAATGTAATACCAGGTGTAGAATTACTCAAAATAAAATAAAAATATTTGAACATCAAAATATCTTTGAAAAAGAGAAAGTTAGAAGATGAACTTCGAGAATTTCAAAATGAATGGATCAAGTCCACTGGATTTAAATTGGGTTCAACCAGAATCCCGCTATGTTTAATTTGCAATAAGAAACTTGCCAACAACAAGAAATAAAATATAGAAAGACATTTTTTAAAAAACAGAAGTTTGCCAAAAAATTATCTGCCTTTGAGGAACTACAGCATAGAGCGTACCAAACAGTGTACTTTTAGTAAATGGGAAAAAAATCATGTAGCACCCCTACTACTCCTAGTGTTGTGGCAGTTCAAGAAATCATAAAAACCATTCACAGATGGGGAAATATGTGAAAGAATGTTTTATTAAAATGGCAAAGCACCTTTTCATTGATTCCAAAAAAAAAATTGTTTTAAAAATTCGAGATTATCTGTGAAGATGGTAAAAGACAGACAACACTATAAATATGGTCACAGACATAACCAAACAGCAGGTTAGTAACATAAATTCAGCATCAAGGTTTTCTATTGCCTCCTATGTGGATGACATTGCACAGGTTGTCATTTTCAGCAGATATCTGAACTCTCAAGGACCTCAAGAAGAGTTGATCGAATTATTGCCACTTAAAAGACAAATTCAAGGGGAAGAAACTGCATCTGCTGTCACTGAATTCTTGAAACAAAAATTCATCAACTTTGACAGAATAATTTCTGTTGCTACCAATGGGGCACTGAGCATGAAGGGTGCACACAAAGCATTTCATTTTCTATTTTTAAAAAATGTGAGCATGATGTAATCTCATTTGACTGTATAATCCGCCAGGATGCATTCTGTGCACAAACTTTTCCAGAGGAGATATCAAAAGTTGTGGATTTAGTGGTAAAGACTATCAACAAAATAATGGCAAGAAGTCTTAATCATTGGCAATTTTGGCAAGCTTCTTAAAGAAGTCAATAGCCAGTAGTCTGATCTTCTTTTGCATAACAAGGTATGATGGCTTTCTAGAGATCAAGTGCTAAAGTGATTTGCATTTTATCTTGAGGAAGTGAAGGTGTTCTTGTAAGAAAAGGGCACTGAATATGCTGAGCTAACAGATCCTTAGTAGCTACAGAAATTCTATTTCATGGTTGAAATAATTTCTCACTTAACAAGTGCTAAATTGGAAGCTACAGGGATGGAAGAAGTGCTTTCATTTGAATGAATGTTGTCATTATTTGAGAGGGACACTGGGACAGACACGTTAGTGCATTTCCCAACATTGAAACAACATAATCAAACAAATGACTTCAACATTGACCTTAAGTTACTTGCAGAAACAATCCTCAAAATGCAAAGGCAATTTAGTCATTTTTGTTGAAACTCCTTGAAGCTGACATATCCACACTTTTCTACATTTTCTGGAGTTGATCGAGCACAATTTGAACTTGAATTAGCAGACTTGCAGGAGAAAAAGTTTTAGAATTCCAAATTCAAAGACCTCCTTAGCGAACTTGATAAGCTGGAGAGGCAGAAATATTCTTTTGCACTACAAAACAAGTGGACTGAAGTAGATGGTCTTAAAAAAACCGGACCAAATTGTAATTAAAGTTTGGAACTGTCTACCCGACACTTACATTCAACTGAAGCAACAGGCATTTGGGCGTCTGTTAATCTTTAGATCAACATTCCTTTGTGAGCAAGTGTTTTCTAACATGAATTTCATAAAGAGCAAACTGAGAAGCCAACTGAAGGATGAGAGTCTTGAGTCCTGCCTAAAAATTAAAGTCACAAGGTATTTGCCAAACATCGAGCAACTGTTGAAAGAAGTTTAACTGCAGAAGTTGCATTAAAAGTGGTGATAACTTTAACAAAAAAAAGTTTTTATATCTAGCTATTTAAAGGTAAACTGTTTTGCTAAGAAGAATAAAAGCAAAAACTGAATAAAATAGTATTTATTATTGTGATATAAATAAACAGGGAATGAAATGTTTCTTTATTTCCATATTTTTTATCAGATGTTAATATTTAGCGTATTGCATGTTGCAGCTATCAAAGTGATTTGGTTTTAAATAAAAACATAAAAATGGTGGCTTTTTTTCTTTGAAAGGTTGCCCACCAGATTCTACAGATTTATGTAAATACAATGGACAAAAGTGTTTTTATCGTATGAATATAACCTTGCACTTTTGACTTGTCTGAGTCAGATTGACATCATCAGTTCACAGACATATCTTAAGTACAAATACTTTTGTAACACATCTGATCTTTTGTGTAGAACATTTTACTAAAAGTTTGCCATATTTTGTTCAGATATTCAAAATTATAGTCCACATTCCTTCTCCAATACAGGACCACTCTAATTAACTAACCACTTACACAAGCATTTCTCAAGTGTTTTGATGTGGCTTAACTGTTAAAGGAGCCTCACATCAAAGCAGACAAGGCAATTTTTGATGGAGCCTACCGTTACAAGTATCTAATCTTCAGCCCCTCCAACATTTTTCTCATCAGATATGAACAAATAGTAACTGCCAGATAGTGGCATACTCTTTCTGATATATGTGTGTGTGTGTATGTATATATATATATACACACACAAACACAAGAAAGATATGTATGTAATACATAAGATAATGGAATAACAACCTAACAATTTCAGAAACTCAAAACTTTTACTCTTACTATATAAATATGCATAATTATTAATCTAGAAGTACATATTAATAAAGATTTTATGCCCATTGATGGAGATTGTTTTCTGTAACTTGTGCTTTAAACAGAATAATATTTGGTTTAATTTTTCAAACTCTCATTTGTTATTTCACTTTCAAAAGGTTCATTCTTTTGATGGATCCAAGGAAGAGGCAAGAGAGTTTCTAGACCTTGGTTTGTACATAGGCATTAATGGATGGTAAGTTAGTGCATGTGTATGATTTATTAGCAATATATTTTTTATCATTTTTTGACATTTAAAGTACATCTGTGTGTAAAACAAGTGTGTGGGATAATTTTATTTTCTTACGTTTTTGGTAAATCCTTCTCACAGTGCACTTTTTTCACAGAAAAAAAATTTTAGATTTAAGTTATTATTAAAACTTTTCTGATGCTATCATTTTCGTAACTTATTCTGTTGACTAATAATAACAACAAATAAATACTGGTAAATATTAAGCTAAAGTTATTCCTTGAGTTACAGTTAAATATTCTTTCTTATTTACATAATAATTTAATCTTTTGTTGCTTTGACAAAACAAATGCCACACAACACCAAAATAATCTGTTAACTGCATCCTTTCTATTTAGTTAACAAATGTGTGTGTATATATGATTTGTTATACAACTTTCTTCACATAATTCTTATTTTATCATTTTTGAAAAGTAGTCTTGCAATAATTTTTAATACTAGAATTATGCAAGTTCTAGAAGAAACAGTGCCATGATTTGTTTACAAAACTAGGAAAAAAAAATCTCAACTAAAAACAATATGATGGCTAGGTAAGAACAGCCCGGTTAGGCTTGTAAAAAAACTGAAACAAAAATCTCAAAAAAAAACAAAAAAAAACAACAATAGTCCCAATCACTGGCTGTGATATTTTGTGTGCTTTAAAATATTTATATGTTCTAAAATTTCATCATTTTCTGTTTATGGAGCTTTCTGTATCTTTGCAGTTCTTTGAAAACATCAGAAAACGTGGATGTAGTTGCTTCTCTTCCATCAGAAAGAATAATGATTGAAACTGGTAGTGTGTTTTTTATACTGAATGAATGAAATGTTTAGTAGAAATATATCTATACGGTATTGGAGAATAATTATGGAAACAATGAATAAAATAGGTATAAAATGAAAATGAACTGCACCAGATTACAGTCACATGCTGAAAGTTATGGTTTGTTTTATTTTGAATTTTGCACAAAGCTATTTGAGGGCTATCTCCTCTAACCATATTTAGCAAAGATAGACTTAAGGGAAAGCAGCTAGTAAACACCACCCACTGCCCACTTTTGCATATTCTTTTACCAATGAATAGTGGGATTGACTGTCATGGCTGATAGGGGGCGAGCAGGATTAGTGACATGGATTTGAAGCTGTGACCTGTAGATTGTGAGTCAAGCACCCTGATCACCCTGTAAAGGTACAGAGAATCGTACTATTTCCAGTGGTACTTTGGCGAATGCTATATGAAAGACATGTAGAAATCAAAGTTGTGACTGGTGAAGGCTATGATATGCAATCGACTGAAGTGAAACTAGTACTGTTAATAACAAAAAATGGCCAAGATAGATAGCTCAAAAATGATGTTAAGAAACTCTGGATGTGTTCTTTACACTACATATGACAATCAAACAGAGATCTTGGAAATAACACAGGTGTATATGATACCTTCAGAACAGTAAGATGCATATAAGCACAAAGTAGCCTCAATGGATGCGTAGCTGCTCAAGAATCAGTGCTTTAAAATAGGAGAGAGAACCAAACCAGAGGACTAAACTGGGAATCAGACTTCCAAAAATGAGATGAGTAAGGCCAGAGGAGTTTTGCTCTTTACAAATAGTTTGTTTGTTGGCAAAGGAGTGAAGGATATCACAGTAAACCTACAATATCTACACACAATTGTGCTAGTGAACAATACAGTGCAAGGACAGCACCTCATTAAATGGTTTTGAGATCTACACCAAACTTATGGTCATTAACTGCTATTAAGTTCAGTTAGATTCTTATCTATTACCATTCATTGAATTTGTATTCCCAAGCATGTAGTAAACATGGTGAAATAATACTTACATAGAAAAAAAAAAAAAAGAAGAGCCCAATGGAACATTTGTGACCATGGTTTGGCCTGCACAAAGTCCTAGTATGATTATTATTAAGGCTGTATGAACTTGTATGAAAACAGATAAGGTCAAAAAGCAACCATATAAAACAGTTGAATAGTGGAGAGTAATACAGGACATTTAGATCTATATTTTACATCCACATACTGATACACTCGTGTTCATAAAAATAAGGTGTTCTGCTCTATTTAAAGCAAACACAAAATACTTGGACAACTTGTTTGCTTTTGTTTCGTAATAATATACTGACTTTTATGTATATCACATGTGATTTTCCATAATTATTTTCAATACTGTGTTTATAAATTACTAGAAATATTTATTATAATTCATTGATTTGGTTGTGTTAATTTTTTGAGCATGACTCAGTC
>NW_013665743.1:701992-712499 GCF_000517525.1 Limulus polyphemus
AAACATTACAATGTTTTCATACACAAAATATCATTTTTTTCTTTTATTAAGTCTTAAGGTTTGTTAAGCAGTTTTTTTCATGCCTTTTCTTTCTTTTTGCATGTTGCCTATCCAACATGCAAAGCAATTTTCATTTTAAGATTAAAAATACTTTTATGCATTAAAAAATTTTCAAATTTCACATGTGAAAACATTATAATGTCCAGATAGTTATCAAATGTTTCTTAAAAAAAAAACTTTATATTTTATTTTATTTTCACTAATGAATCTCTTTACGGGTTCGGTAGATTTTACCAATCTTGTAACCACCATAAAAATTAGGAAATAAGTATAAATTATGTCTTTTTCATTCTAGAATGACAACAAATTATAACAAGAGAAAAAAAAAATGCTTAAATTAAATCTCATAACATTATAGATTTATATTGACCTTTCAGCCATGCCTGGCTAACAATACAGAAGTTACAATGACTTGGCACACATGCTTTTATGTTACCGTATCCAGTAATATAAAACTGACCTATAATCTTTACAAAGTGACCTGTCTTGGCTGTGTTTTAGTAGACTAGTATTTTTTAAAATGCAGTTACATTTCAATTATTATACATTATATATATTTATAGCTTATTACTATTTAGAAATAAGTTCTTAAAACATAGAACAGTAAGTAAAGCAAACAATTATCTCTTCTAGTTACGACCTTTGTGCTCAGTTGCTGCTAAGCCTTTTAAAATTTCGCATGTGGAGGATATGAAAAAAAAAATTCTTAAGTTTATGTATATGCAGTTGAATAACCAAAAAATCATAAATTACTACATTGATACCATAGAATTGCAATATAATTTATCAAGCTTAGTAACTAAGCTGTATTTGGGTCAAAAAATAAGAAATTTCAAGTAGATTAAAGACAACCTACCTCCTCGAATATGACTGAGAAAGCCACTAGGGGATTATTCACAGCTTTCAATTGGTTATTCACATGTCATATTGAAGTAAATGTATATAAAGGACTATTTCCAAAAATGGAAGGAGATGAGCAAGACCACTGTGTTTGATATCTCAGCAAACAGAAAATATTAGGTTCTTATTTGATATTCTAGCTTGTCAATATCAGTAATTTGAGTTCCTAATTCTTACAAAACTATAGACTTAGTATTTTGAACCAGTGCTGCATTCAACATACCACGTGACACACAAAAATTGGTTTAATTTTTTTTTAAATATTTACTTTTAAATTAAGAAATCAAATAATGTATAATACTAAAATTTGAATTATAATCTACTTATTGACATAAATTCATAAAATAGTTCAATAAAATTTTGAATGCAAGTGAACAAATGCGATGACGTGGCCTTTGACCTGTGAACCTTCTGGAGAGGGTTATAGTACATAACATACAAATCTGAACAGGATTTATACATCAATCCCATAGAAATATTAAGTTAATGTATAAAATATGGGCACAAGTGTTTATCCTTCAATTAGCCCTGTTTTAACCAGCTTGTGCATCCACATACTACTATAATTTAATTGCTGTTAAAATAAGCTTTAGTGTGAAAGGTGTTGAAGAACAAGGTAAAGCATTTATGTAATATTTCATTGTCAAAAAAAAGATTCTAGCCATAGGAATGTTTATCATGAATGTGCTTAATTATTTTAAATCTTTGCTAGGTGTCTTTTGTTCAGTAGCAGAGCTCATCAGGCAAGCTTGCAGATAAAATTAAAAAAATTAAACCAGTACAACATATGTAGATATGCATGTTATAATATTTATCCTACATGGTTTGTTTCAGTCACTTTCTTATCAGGAGGTCAAAAAACTTGGGTATGTGCAAGTTAAATGAAATCGTACACTGTTAATATTTCAGAAAAAAAATGTCTAGCTAAACATTTATGAAGATTAATAGAAGCAATGGTAAGATAGAATTTTGTTCAATCTTTAGTTTCATATAATTTTTTTTTTGCCAATAATACAACTTTAAACATAACTGGCAAAGCTAAGATCAATAAATTCAGTTATATTGTTATAGATCTATTAATATTATTTTCTCTCAAAGAAAATGTGCTTTATTTATTGTTAGACTCACAAAATGTTATAACATTCAATGTTTCCTAGATTATAAACTGTATTATCTTGTTTTAAACCTGAATTTTTACAGTGTGAAATAAATGTTTTTCAACAGATTCACCATGGTGTGAAATCAGGCCTTCGCATGCAAGTTCTAAACATGTAAAAACTGTCTTTCAGTCCAAAAAGAAAGAAAAATTTCAGTCAGGATTTCTGGTTAAAAATAGGAATGAGCCATCAAATATTATGTAAGTATATATCAGAAATTTACCTGAATACAAGATAACGTGTTAAGTAAGTCAAAAACATTTTTAACAAAAATATCTTAGTGTTTCAGTACTCCTGATTCATTTTTGAAAAAACTTGTTTGTCATTAGATAAACAGAATATTACTTGCAAGTTTTCTGTTATACTGACAGAGTACTTTAATTCTACAGCCAAGTTCTTGAAGTGATTGCAGCAGTTCGTAACCAAGATGTTGAAGAACTTGCAACAGTTATATTTGAAAATACAATGCATGTATTTTTCCAAAGTTGTTGGTCTTGAATCTATATATTAAATTTTCAGTTTGTATTAGTTTTGTCTGTGGTTTAATATTTTGCAAAAACAAAAAATGTTTGATGAAATACGAAATGCAGGGGGGGGGGGGGTTAGGACAAAGGATGTGTTACATATTACCAAAATAGCTTTGACATGCATAAGGGATTGACAAAAAAAAAAAAAAAGATTACACTGATTTCTGAAAATAGTGCTAGTGTGTGCTCCTATAGCAGTTGTTAATTGACTCCACTACCATTTCTTCATCAGTGTACTGCAGAAACTGGCCATGTTATGACAATAGACTCCCACTACCTAAGGAAGCCCCATAACCACTTGTCAGGATAACATGGCAGCAAGGCATGGTGAAGGTTGAGAACTTCTAATTAATTTATTTGCAGCAGCAACTTTATAGCTTTGCTGATCTTCTGGTTGCATTCCCATATTAGTACACTCTATTTGATGGTACAGTTCCACTAGCATAACCCTCTGTTCCAAGTTCAGAATTGTGCTTTACCTTACATTATTAGTGACAGAATAACAGTTGTTATCCAGAACCTGTGGGATGCACTTCCAAAATTATTTAATGTATCTGTGCAAAATACTTTTCCTGCATGTTACTAAGTTCACCATACAGACTGTTTGAAACACCTATACCCACTTTATCCCTAGCTGATATTAACAGTGTAAATATATGCTGCTGATGCATAAAGCTTTCACAATAAACTTCCTTAAAATTTCAACCCTTTATAAAGGCAGTCCTAAGTTTAACTAAAGGCTTGCCAGGAAAGTTTCAAATACAACAGAATTCGGTAATTTTTTGCAAAAGCACATGGGTTAATTTCATGATCAGTTAAATTTTATCATTTCACAAAAAAAAAACTTTGTAAGCTTAATACTTGTTTCTAGTACTTCATTGAGTACATCCATATTCTTCACTATTACCAAAACGTTTTGGCATAAAAACATTGAAATCAAACTAGTTCAGCAATCATTCTTATATATGTGGGTTTTCAAACAGTTCAGACGTACATGTACATGTGTATGTTCATGAAAAAAAACAGAGAAATACTTTTACATAAAACAGTAACCACTTCAGACAACAATTATTGGATGTACAGAGTAACAGCTAAGAAAAGCATCCAAAAGAGAATCGTGAAACTCTCAACAAGAACTTCAACATATTAACTCAAGACCTATAAAAAAAACAACTAATACAGGGGTACATGATTCAGCTTCTTTATTAGAATATGACACAGACATTTAAGAATATCAATATAAAATTCCAAAACATGCTTGCTTTTTTAAAAAAATTTACATACACATGATAGTGACAGAATTACGAAATGCTTGATCCTCCTCTTTTTTTTGTTTTTCACATTAAATCTCCAAATAGCTTACCAAGATTAGGAATAAATATTCTCAACATCATCACAAATGTGTGGGGTGGGAGAGAAGAAAACTTGTTTAAATGTCGGGTCACATTCAACAAACCACATGAATCACTAAATTTATTTTCTCAAAAGAATGTAATTAGTTTCTGAGCTGCAAAAATGCTGCAGATTTTGCATCATTTGCCAGAAGACACTAAACCTGAAACTTGCTGAGCTGACCATTGGTACACCAAAACCACGTACTTCTGTACGGTAGCTCCGGTGTCAACAGCATACTTCTGAAGATTTTCTACAGAAAGATTTCCGCTGTAAAAATAGAAATATTATATGAAGTTATATTGTTCTACCACCTCATCAAAAGATGCATTATACATACAACCCAAACTTGGGAACAGTTTTTTTAAAACATGTTACCCATTTACATATATTTAAATGTTCTATCAGCTTTGCAACAAGTACCACCTAAGCACCAAAAATACTTGTCTATTTGCTTCTGTTTTTATACACCCATTACCCAAGTCATAAGATAACTTTATGAAAGATTTGTGATCATGTCAATTAACAATGTGTTATGTTAATTTTCGTCAACATTTGGAAAAAGGTGCAAATCACTCATACCTGCAAAACCTTAAATGTGTATTCTATTATTTCATTAAATGAAGAAATAATTCAAAGCAGAATTAACTTCTAAAGGAATCATGGCAACAAAGCCTTTTCAATATTTCATTTATACACAATAACAATTGACTTCTTGTAACTTTCTATTACATTTATTTACAATAAAGGTAACTTTTAATGTACCAAAATTAAAAATGATTTTCTGAGCCAGCAGTAACAACCTAATTTAACCAGCTCTATATATCGAGCTACCTATGTGTGTTTGTGTACGACATAATCTGAACACAAAAATGCAATTAAAGCAGATTTAAACTTTCAACCATTGTTTATCCTCTTATATTGCTTTTTGTTAAACAGTGACCACCACTACCACCTGTTGGTGAAACCTTAGAAAAGCTATATAAACATTTATCAAAATTATGGTTGTTATTTTCCAACTTATAAAAAACAAATATACATGCAGAGTATGAATCTGTGTGTATATTTACATTCTCTATAGTTTACTCAACTTGGTCAAAATTTTTACCATATTTATACAAACATTTACATTTCTGGTTAAGATCACTGGACAAAAACTTCTCAACTGTTTGTTTTTGTTTTTAATTATGCACAAAGCTACACAAGGGCTATCTGTGCTCTGCCCACCACGGGTATCGAAACCCGGTTTCTAGCGTTGTTAGTCCTCAGACATACCGCTGTGCCACTGGGGGCTTCTCAACTGTTAAAGACTTATTCATTTACAATAAAAACTTCTGTTTTCCAAAAATTCTGATGATACTTGTATCTTCTACAATAGGAGTTACATATTTCTTGTGTTTTTGTATAGAGCTGCATGTCTTGAAAACAAGAATAATCAGTGTCATTGAAATGCTTTAATTGTACACAAAGCATTTTGGTAACACTATGATAATAATCTGATAATGTATAAAATTACTGTTTTCCTAAGTTCTTCACCACCAGGGTGTATACAGAACTTGAAAAAATAAATTCCTTGACCATTTACATTATATGCATGCATGCATGTGTGTGTGTGTGTGTATATATATAAAGGAACTTATGCTCAGAAATCATGCATTAACTGAATACTTGAAATTATATACTAAATGCAGTAGCTAGCCAAAACATTTCTGTTGGTCATTATTACTGGCCCGAAAAAAAAGAAGACTTTGGGCCTTTTTCCCATGACTTTTCCATATTTTCCCTTACTGTATACACCTTGACCACTGAAGGAGTAAAGAACAAATAATAGTTTGTAAGAAAACCCCAATTTTTCTACAAGTATTAAAGCACTAAAACAGCTCATTACTGAAATGAAAGAAGTTCAACCCCAGACTAACAACCAATATGAATGTTACTAGATACAGACGGAACCTGGTATTCACACTTAATGATACATATCTTATTTTTAATCCTTGAATTACTGTTTGGATTCCATGGACCCCATCAGCTAAACTAATTATTCACCAAACTGCTTGTAGGTCATGACTTTATAGCTTATCTTCATCAGAAGTTATTATTATTAATCAATATTAAATTTTACCACCACCCCCTCAATCCTGCTATAGATTTTACATAGAAAATAAGTCAGTTTTTTACACTTAAGCATTATAAAACAGGCAAAAACATAAAATTACTCAATTTTATGCAATATGTGGGCCTGATCAGTAAGGCACATTACATAAATACGTTGGTAATAGGGTACTGCAACTCTAGTGCTGTAAGGATTGAAATCAACAATAAACAAATTCAACTTCAGAAGCTCTCTCTTTAAAATGAACTCTGATATTAATTTATTCCCTTTGTACTTTCCTTAAACTAATTTTGGGTGTGTGTGTGTGTTTTGCACAATGAATTTCTATTATAGGTAGATAAAATACTATAAAGTAAAAAAAAGATTTGCCCAATGTTTTAAAACTGGCAGAATAATCTACTTACGTAAACACATTTTCTTGCAACCATGACCCGATGATTGTGAGGTAATACACCAAATGGCTTCCAAGCCAAACCAAATATTTCTGAATCACCAACCAAGAATCTAATGCTACAGCTACCACTTTTTCTGTGAACTTGGGGAGCTTACTGTTCAGCTAAAAAAAATATATACAGAATAAAAGTGTTTTATTCTACTTCAAACAATCATACATTACTTAAAACTTAGTCATGAACATTTCAGCAATATAACTTTATTAGAATTTATTAAAAAGTTACTTGAAAGCAATCTATACAAGTTTTTAGAACATTTGTATTTTATTAGTTAAGATGTTTTTTTTATTTTGTGTTTTCTAATAAATATATGAATGTATAAACATTATGGGACAACATTTTATTTTTCATTAAAAATGACAGGCTTAAACTTACCATATAAAGATGATTTAACTTGCATATGAGTACCAAAACCTTTCTAGTCTTAATTGTTATGATGTAAGGGCTACTTTTAGTTGTCATATGAACAGGGACAGACCTAGGATTCCAGGCTTGGCCAACGATACTACTGTACAAACATTGTTTTATAACTTACCCACATATATCAAGCCTTGTGATGTATAGTTTTTTACTCAACAGTGCATGACACTTAGTAAAAATGTGTAACTATAGACATTATTTAAATTTTAATAACATGAAAGTATTACAGACTACAAAAAAATTAAGTTACTAATTGAATATCAAAATTATGGCTAAATCTGTTCTTCAAAAATATACTTCAATATTGTACAAAATAATAACCAGCTAACAGCACACGTATTTAAATGTGAGAGTCAAAGCCACAAAGACAGTAGTTCCCTGGCATTTTGGCTATGACATGTAGCAGTGGGAATGACATGGATATGTTATCAGTTAACCCGCTCGTTACAGGCAGGCCAGTTAATAAAAATTTGATTAAAAAAGAAAGAAAAATACAATCTTTTGTTTATAATGTTGAATTTGGATCTAGCATGACCATTCATTATCTAAACCATCTTGTGGAACTGCCAACATAAGCCCAAGGAAATATGAAATACAATACTGAAATGTTGGTGGAAATCCTGCCTTTATGACTGAAATAACATTTAAAACAATAAAAAATGTTATGTATGTGTAAATATAATCTTGAAGTACTGTTGCTTATTTAGAAAAACAAAGGAATGATTAATCTGGTAGATAAGTTTGTCAATGTACTGGTGTGATAAATTACGAAAATAATGTGTTCATCTGTAATTTCTCTTAAGCCAACAACAATTCTCGTAAAATAAATTCTGATCTAGCTATTTTAAAAGCTCCTATTTTTAAGCATATCTGAGCGAGACTATTAAACAACACATCACATAGCATGTACAATTAAGTTCAGATAGGATTGTCATACATACCAACACTGAAGACCTGAAACTAGTTATTAAACTGACAACCTACAAAATTCTCAAAATCAATTCCTTAAACCGTGAAATAGTGATTTATAGAAGAGGAAAATTGGGAATTTAAAGTCACTATTGGCATTACTTTTTTTTTCAAAGGGAAGAGAATCATGAAATAGCAATTTCTATTTTATGTATAATTTTGGTTTATCATTCATGCATTTTTTTCCTTCTATTGTTAATTCAACTATATTTTTTACTTATCTTTAAAATGCTATCTTAACTGCCTCCAAATATGTAATAAATATCAAATCAGTAATTTTTTTTATATAAAGAAAGTGACAAAATGTTTCCTTAGTAGTGACATACAGACACTAGGTTCATGTATGATTATGTAAAACAAACCAAGTTATTTGTCATTTGATAAGCAATCCAAAGGTCTGAGAAGGAAATAAAAAGTCTATGAAAGACTGTCAAGAGGCATCAGAATATATATATTTATTGATTATTAAATGAAACAGGTCATTGGTGATAAATCATTAATTTGTGATATTTTAAAGAATTGGTTAATAAAGTGGCTGTTTAATACATAAATCTTTTCCATTTATGAAATAGTTATAGATCTGTACATATTTACTGGGTTTTTTCCACCCTCAGTAAATAAAACAAAATTACCCATTCAAGTAAAGGTGGGATCTTCACATTTATCCAGTCTCGTAGACCCTGGGTACTGTTCCATACATACATACACAGGGCAAAGAAATTAGTCCAAAATATTTCTAGGTAATAACCAAAGAAAGTAGACACTTTTCTATAGTAGACAGGTACATGATTTTCAGCCCATCTGGAAAACGAAAATAATAGAAAATCATTTTGATTTGCACAACAACCTGTAACTTTTGAGTCATTACAGAGCATCTCTTATTACTGACCTTCCTGGATAATAAGAGCTGGTTATACTTATAACTACAGCCTTAAACTAATTATAAAACTAGATTTCATGCACTATATACATGAACATTTAGTTTTTGACCAATGAATGACTAGACAATAAATAATGGAAACAGTTAAGACCAATTTTTAATTCTCTGATTCAAATATAACTTTTATAGCTACATAATTATTAATGAAATAATATTGATTTTTGTATTATGACATACATATTGTTAGAAAGGTTTTTCAAAGTAAAATGTTGTTTCTATCAACACTTAGTAGCTGATTATCTGTGTAATAGCTGGTACTTGAGGAATAGTTATTTAAAAAAAGATGAAAGAGTATTTGAAAATAAACTCAAGCATATTCAATGTATTATTAAGTGTAAAAAAAACTATAAAAGTTGAGGACTTTCCAAGATAATCTATAAGAATTTAAGGTCTCAAACTTAATTGTTATTGTTTAATAGCAGCTTACAGGATAAAATAAGTACAACTTATGAATTAATTACTAATCAGTGTAGCTGAAGATCACAGAAGATTGTCAGAAAACTACAGGGTACACAGTAATTGATAATTATACCTAGATAATCATACAGGCTGCTAGTCATGATAGTGAATGAACAGATCACTAGAGTAACCTAGAACAAAATATGAAGGAAAGCAATTTCAAAGCCCAAAATATATGAATCATGTAAGCTTATATCTCTAAATCCACTGTTATCTACAGGTTTTTATCTCTATGCTTTACTAGAGTAAATAGGTATTTACCTATATGCCTTATTAGAATACACTGTTATCCTCCCCCATGCTTGTTGGCAAACGGCCAGCACACCAATGTCCTTTAAAAACTTCCCAGTCTGAGATTCTGAAGCAGAAAAGATACTCAAACAAATCAACTTTTGAGAAAATTAATTTGTATATTTTATAATGGTAAAATAAATTGTACTATTAAAAGAAAAGCAAAAATTCAACAACAACCACATTTTTATAAACTTTCTAACACCAAAATAACCCACTGCGTACTTTCAACAGCTCTAACAATACAAATGACAACAGCAAATATTTTTCAGTCATTTATAACAGCTTTTTCTTTATCAGTAAAATTCAAAAAAAGTTTGAAATAAGCCCAAAGAGGTAAATGGGGCAGTAAAATGAACAGATATGAGAAATATAACATTTCTTTTTTTTTTGTATATTGTAAAACTTTATGAAATTAAAATGTACTTCAGTACAAAACATACAAATGTGAATTAGATGTATATTAAATTATATGTAAATAAACTGCGTGATGTTAATCAAGATTATCTTAATTACAGGTCTACCACCCGATTCTAAACAAAATACAACTAAATATAAAAGAATCTAGTAAAAAATATAGGACTAATATTTTTAGAAAATAATGACAAAGGGTATATATAGAAAAAGTTAACAAAATGAGAACAAGTTACATATACATAGATGATCTCGTAATTTATAACGTTTGGATAATTTTACATACTCAGTTATGTTTTCACACAGCAACTCTTACTCCTATTCTCATAGGTGCAGGAGAAGAGTGCTGGCAGAGGCATATGTTAGGCTAACCTAAAACTTATTGATATATATATATATATATATATATATAT
>NW_013665743.1:712509-721960 GCF_000517525.1 Limulus polyphemus
AGAGGCATATGTTAGGCTAACCTAAAACTTATTGATATATATATATATATATATATATATATGCATACTATACTATAGTTGCAGTAATTCTAAACTAGTCTCAACTAAAAAAAAAGCATTTAGTCTGCAAGAGACTCTACAGTTTAATTTTTAGATTCTAACTCAAAATAAATAGTAGATAGTCATAATGAAATATATCACTGCAAGGACACCAGTTAAAAAGCACATAGAAATATGATATACTACAGCTCTCATGATGCAAAATCTGTTCTCTCAGTTTTTAGGGAAAGTTTAAAAAGTGTAAGAAAAGTTAAAATGTATAACAGAATGTTCAGTACCTTTTATGCCATTATTCAAGACTTTTGTCATTTTCTGTCAATGTATAGATTTAGACTGATATATTAGTAGTCAAATTGTTATTCAGTGTTAAAATATGGGTAGGTTCAAACTGAAATTGTTTCACTCAAAAATGAGATTTTTTGACCAAAATCATTTCAACCCAAAACCAAAAGCAGCTTTGTAATCAAATCGAACTTGAAAAATCTTTTTTGAGCACTACTAAACAAATTTTCTTCATTGGAACAAAAGTAGATTTATAATTTCATTAGGAATACTTAGACTCAAATGAACTATTAGCTTCATGTTCTGTCAAAACATCCCGATTTCATTCCCATTACTCTAAAACTGAAACTCAATATTGTTTAATGTTCTAACAAAGATAATAAGCCGTGTGGAAAATACTTTCTTGTACCAAGAGATAATATTAATTATTCATATTGTGATATTGTAAAATGTAGTGTCATAAGAAGCATTGCCATACATGAACTACAGCATCGTTTATTATAAAAAATGCTCGATGAAAATTGTCATTTACAGGAATTTATAGTGAAAATTAGCTATTTTAGGCCAAACTACAAGACTATAGGTAGAGCTTAAAAATATATGGCTAACTATAATTAACTATACAAAACAAAAAATTTAGAAAAGTTCAAAACTATGAAACGTAAATTTCTGAAGAACATCAAATTGGTTATTTCTCAGATATATGACAAATTAAAAGTCAGCCAATAAGTAAATTATTTATTTTTCTGTAGACACCTTAATCCAGATCTAAAGATCCCTACTCATTTTTCTATGACATCTTTTTTCCCCTAGAACTCAAATGCTCTGTACATTTACAATTAAATTATCCACCAAAATCATGTAAATATAAATAAATGTATAAAAACTTTTAACTCATCATTAAGCTTCAAAGTTTTGCATTAAATGAGAGTGACATTACTTTATATAAACAGACATGTGTTATTAACTGAACAATAAAAGTACAGTAAGGAAAAAGCAAAAACAGACACTCAAACTGGCAAAAATATCATTAGCATGAACCAGCAAAATCTGTCCACTATACAATACAAATAAATATATATATATATATATATATATATATAAAAAACAAAGTTCACAGAAAAAAAAGTAAACAGATATTACATCTGCAGTGTAACAAGCATGATTTTATCGAAATTAGAGTTATGGAGTTACAATAAGAAACATTTATATACGTGAAAATATGCTAAAAAAATTAAATTAGTTATTATACAAAAAATATTAAGCATAAATCACTCATTCATCAAGTTCAGTTCATAACTAGCACTTTTTTATTATTTATTTCTAGTACTTTGAGAAGTTTAAGTTTTAGGTATGACAAATTTGTTATTGATAAATGATCACCTAGAAGATGTAAAGTTAACTATCAAGGGTGGAAACGAAATAAATACATTAGTTTCTAAATTTGCTATTAAGTGGTATGGGAAGTCTAGGCCAGTTATCACTAGAACTGAAATTCATACATTGAGAATTAGAGACGGTTTAAAAAAATATCAATTGACAACATGGTCGTAATGTCCGACTACTACCTCACTTTGTAAAACAGTTCCAATGTGAGGCAATAGTTTAATATACTGTATTTCACATGGCATATGTCTCAAACTGAATTCTTAATATTTTAATCAAGTTCTTGTAGTTAAAGGAATTTCTTGTTAAATAACGATGACTGTAGATTACAATGGCTGTACCTCTAGGATACCTTATGAAATGAAGAAAATTTTGCAAGTTATATAATAAAAATGTTTGTAATGACTGGTTATTTAAGAGTTTTAACAAAATAAGGGAAGTACACTGATAACAGAAAAACACTGTTAAAACATTACAAGAATGATGCAACATTTTTATAGCACTATTAACATTCAATCACAACAAGCTACCTGCTTGTAGTGAAACTAAATATTAATCTGGTAGCAGGAATAATTCATTTAACAAGCTTCTCTTACATTTTTACTTATGAAGTTTGTAATTCATTGTTTAATCAGTTGGGTACCCTCACTGTTGACTATATTTACAGCCATGTTTACGTTTCTTTATCTTCAATTACAGTACTTTAAGTAAACCAAGTGATATTTTTCAGCACTTTATTCATTAGTTGTACATTAAAAATTGATAATAGCTATTATTTTTCATTTCTTCAAAATCTTCTAATAATAATATATGTATGGAGAATGACTATCCTATTTCTAGTACTTCACAAAATCATGTTTTATGTATATTTGGTCACTTCCTTTAAGTACTGCTTGATTAGCATTTTGACTTCTGTATATTTTTACATTATGTTCATGTTTTTCATGATAAATCTTTACAGACTGAAACATATGAAAAACCGATTCTCAAAGAAACATTCCTACTTGGTCAACTGTATGACACTGAAAATTATTAATTGTGATGGTGTAAAGGCAGTGAATTTTATCATGAATTTTGGGGTCTTCTCTTTAGACTGTCTTCTTGGTTTGGGCTTTGTAAACCTGCTGAGCTGAAGAAGCTTTAATTTGGGTATTTTCAAAACTGAAATATGCCGTGGGTTATTACAGAATTGTAGCCAAAGGTTCCGACTGGACAAAATTTGGTGATGTTACATCAATGTGATTCTTTGACAACCAAGTGCCAGCAATACCAAGCATAGGGCATATGTATATCTGATTCAATTTTATTACTCATCACAATCTCTACCAACCTAATCTCAAATCTAAGTATATTTCCCAAAGTAGCGTGTTGTCCGTTTTATATATGTGTGTGTGACTGAAAGACTAACTTGTTTTTCATAGCAGAAAGTGCCGTCGTTCTGTGCAAGTTGCATGTTGATCAGTACCACAATGACTGAGATATCGGTGTAACAGATGGATGGCTTTTTGTCTTTATATAGTAAATTATAAATGATAGAAAATGATTTAAATTACTTCAAAATTTTATGAATTATACCCTTCAATAATTTATTTGATAATCAAGTGTTTTCAAATTTATTTTTATTTTAATCTTAATTCTTACATTTTGAGGTTCTATTCACTGCATCTCCATAAAGAGAAATAAAGAATGTGAAGTATAACATATATTTTTCCATCTACTTTCTTTACAAGTGAGCCAACAAAAACAACAGATTACATTAGCTTGCCAGTTTCTGTAATCTAGAAATTTAATTGCTAGTGTCACTGTACATAATATTCCTGGGTTCTATTATTAAACTTCTTAATGATGGTCTTACAATTCATCTAGTTATAAAAGATTCTTGAGAAGATTATCTGTCTGCTTTTCAACCAATTAAGGGTGCAGGCTTTTATTGCATAGCTGTGTATAGAAAATTAAAATTCAGTTTTTTATCATGCTTTTAGTAATTACTGTGTTAATATAAGGAACTTAAGAAAAGTTAAACCCCTTTCTAAATTAAAGATTTTTTTTTCTACAAAAAGTTACATTAATATTTAATTAAAAGACTTAATACTTGAAACTCACTCTGGAAAGAGCCATGCACATGAATGTCATAGGCAAGTGCAGCACTCACAACAAACATGAAAAACATTAACAGCCTTCTCCATGGGAAACTTCGTGCAGTCATTTTTGCAAAAAGTTCCTAGAAAATCATATAAAAGCACAAACTTGTAGCAAGATCCTATCGACTTTACAGTTTTAAAATCAACAAAACCAATCTTCAATGTTAATTTCTAAGAATGGAAAAAAAGCATCTTTATATATATATATATATATATATATGCACATATATCATCAAAATTAATGACAGTTTTTAACACATAATTGGAAAACTAAATTTTGAAAATATTACTGCATGAATAGAAAATATTACTGAGTAAATAGAAAATAATCCTGTTCAATGTATATAGCTTATTATTCTTGGAAAAAATTTCAGATACACGTTTTAAAAAATATTTTGTTCAAAAATTAAGTTACAATTGTAAAAAATAAATTCAACTTAGGTTTTGTTAAATATTAAACTAGTTACAGGTACCTATGAATATTCAATGTTTCTGTCTTTGCTTGCAATCAAAATAAATCAGAACATAAACAAGAGGTTAAAATAATTGAAAGAATCAAAATATTGGCTTATTCCCGATTCAAACAATAATAAACTGAATTACGTTGAATATTAAAATCAAAATACTATAAATATATTTCAAGACAAATACAACACAAGACTTGTCACAATTCAACTCGTATCTATATTTTAGATAAATACCATACTTTTCGGAATATAAGACCCACCCTTATTTTGAAGACAAAGTTTTGAGGAAAAAAGCTACAGTCACATTTGAAAGATTTTTATTGAACAAAAATTCAATTTGATACTTTAAAAATTAGTATATATTGTTCTAAATACAAAAGAGCTCAAAACATCAAAATAATAAAATACTGTAAATCAAAAAAATGTTTACTGTTATTTAGTTTGGTTCAAACCTATAAAATCTTCATTGCTTTCACTGTAATTTATTTTTTTATTATTTAGGGAGCATTATAAATAGTCATGCTTTTAAAAGAAGAAAACTACAATTGTTATAAATAATACATTCAATTAAACTAAACTATGCATGCCTAGTTAAATATATTTACACATGGCTTGTGTATATCATAAATATACATATATATATATATATATTATACACACCTTCAGTGTATAGAATGCAAGCAGATTTTGACATCAAATTTTGGGGTAAAAAAAGTGCATCTTATACACCAAAAAATACGGTAATCTAAAAAATATTCAAGAATCTTCTTTCTGTTTTTATTGGTTAACTCAGTAGAATTTTCTCTATTACTGACTTTTATACCAACTAATTTTACCTCTAACTTTATCTTCAACAACACAGAAAAACTATAAAATTCATTATTAGCTTACTGGTTGCACAAAAAGAGTAATATTTACAAAGAATTTTAACTTATGGTGCATTAAATTAATGCTAGACACTACCAAATACCACTGATAAGAATCCATGCCCTTCCAATATTAACTAAATGTATTTCTAATCACTGAAAAAACATCACATATTAATCAGATTTGTTAAATGAGATGAGAATATAGTCTCAAGACCAATTAAACAAAAACAAGTTATAACCCTCTTATAAGAATCCATAATTGATTTAATCTACATAAAACAGCAAAAACAAATTTCAAAGCAAAATGTTACAACATTTTCATATATATATTGAATGTAAAGTTTAAGATAGAGCAAAGCCACATTGGACTATATGCTGTGACCACCATGGGGAGTCGAACCCCAGGATTTAGAGTTTTAAGTCCATAAACTTACCACTGTCCCCACATCACGTCTCCCTGTTTGTCATTAACAAGCATAATTAAATTTACAACTTATAATACTGTGTGTCAAAATTTTAATATATTTATATATATATATATGTCAGAAAAACATTAACCTTTATCAACAGTAAACGTAAAACATGCAAACATTTCAAAAGATTAATACAAGTAGTATTACTTTTTATCGGCACACAAGATTGACAATCAAAAAATGCTGTGGAACCATAGATATATGATGAAACAGAAGAAAATATACTCAATTTTATTTAGTCTCAAAACATCACGTGAAAATAAATAAGTACGCATACGTACATAACTCACGTACAACTACATCTGGCATTTGTTTCCTTTTCCAAACAGCTTTCTCGCTTTATCATTTAGTAATACCACTACGAGGTTTTCTACCAAAGCAATTGTCGCGAGGTTTCTTGGGGAGTACGAGTGCAGTCAAATCCATTTGCTCAAAACGGAAATGAGGCGAGTGAGAGAGAAACTTGCGTGGGTTTATAAATTCAATTAATATGAAAATTAAGAAAGAATAATGCTTTGAATACATTTTGTACCCCACGGCGCAACTCAAAACAACGAAATGTAAAATAAAATTTAAAAATGTGCAACAACATTATTCGTAAAAGAAATATATATTAATCAAGAATAAAACCGTGAAATGAGTATCGATTACATTGAAATTTACAGGATATCATCTTACACAAAATAGTTATGGTAAAACTATTTACTCAGTTATAAAACTTGTTAGTAAACGTTCGTAAACACGGAACACCGTGTAATCTAAAATAAGGCTTTGATCCACTATAACGGAACAATAAATTTATATGTAAACAAGTTTCTAGAGTTGAACGCGTCTTCTTTAGTTGGGCAAAGGATGGTCGACACGCAAAAAATGTCTGAATTCTTTCACTATAAACTTATGTAATAGTGGATTTAAATTGTATTTTAGGGTTATAATAAGCACTGACGTTTAGCCAATTGGCATAATTACAAACACACTGACTACGTATGTTCCATTAGTAAATTTGTGGAGTATTGTCTTTCTTGAAACAAAAGCATCCAAAACTATTTCACGTAATGTATGAATTTGTTGAACCGCGAACTTCTCCCACAGTTTAGGTGTTAGCGAAACCATACATCGCAGGCAGCCTCGGAGTGGTTCGAAGGATTGTTTTTTTGCTTGTAATTAAACACAAAGCTACACAATGGGCTATATGTGCTCTGCCCACCACGGGTATCGAAACCCGGATTCTAGCGTTGTAAGTCCGCAGACATGCCGCTGTGCCACTGGGGGGCTGTTCGAAGGATGATTTTATTTGGAGTGCCATAAACAATGGGGGATAAAACGCGCTGGGAGGTCACTCAAACATGATGCCAGTATAGGGGCAGGTTTTCAGGGTCGCTGAACCCAAATCTGGCATTGGATTTTGTGTTCCTGGCCCCCTATAGGTACCAGGGGCGCCAAGTTTCAAACTGTATTCATATCCCTACTCACAAGCTAGCAGGATCGAAAAGTGGCATACGTGCTCTGGAACTAGGGGCCGATGTCCTAACGGGATTTTTTGGGGGTAGCTATAAACGTAGTTGAGGATAATAAAGAAACATGATCGATTTACCAGGACTACTGTGAATCACGAGGGGATCTATGAAACCTGCAGCGAATCGTGGGCAGTTTATGCTAGTTTGTATTCAAGGACAGTAATTTTACTCTAAGCGCAATAAAATCTATATGCAAGGAATCAATAAAATACGAGATTATCTCAGTAATCGCTATTAATTCTATTTATGTTAAATACAATAAATTTCGGATTAATCTGAATAAACGGTAACAATCTAGCTTAATAAAATGCTGAGTATTTAATAATTCTTATGCTTATTCGAGGGGAAAACATTAGCAATATAAAATGTCGGTTTATTGAAATGTTTGTATGTGGAAACAACAATAGTTGTAAAAAATAAGGAAGAATGCCAGCCATTTTTGTGAGGAACGTACTAACTGTAAAAAGTTTTGAATAATTAATTATTAACCTACTAACATATGAAAAATACTCGTTGTAAAAATGCTGAATTATAAGTAACATTATTTTGGTAGAAACATTACTACCTATCAAATAGCATCCAGGTATTCCCACACGGAATGTAGAAAATAACTTCCTATGTACTTAGAATGAAACTAAAAATCAACCTGATCATCAGTATAGCAAAGGAAATATACTTTTCTTACGTTTTTGCTTATAAAGATTATAATAAACTCTTAACGATATTTTCAGTCGTGAAACTAGTAACATCTAACGAGGTTAGCTTAGCTTAGGAGACTTAGATGAGTCCTGAATATATATATATTAATGTAAAATAAATTTTATCTTATATGTATTGCGAACCATGTTGTCTTGTCCGAGCGTTCGTCTGTCTCCCGTTTGAAAAGTTGCGCACGCAGGCAAAGCTCAACATTCACTTTTGAAATGACGAGAGAATAGGCATAAATAATGTTGATGCCAAATTTCATTTCACATGCATGATATTCCATATTAAATTGTTAGGAATTAATCAAACTGTCATTCACATTTCAAAATGTGACGTAACTTTAAAAGAATAAAAATGTAGGTTTAGGATATATTATTGTTGAGCGGCTCTTAGCATGACTGAAATGTTCAACAATTACTTTTCGCGGTGAGCGGTATAAGTAGCTTCAGAGCTTTCGCTCTGAGTGAAACCAAGAGTGCAACACAATTAACCTTTTTAAAGTTCGTGAAATAATTTAAACTGATAGATTAAATTAAACGGTTCCCATCACTGGGGACGGGTACTTTTGTAATAACAACATAAACACTAAATCAAAATGATAAGTAACGAAACTATATATACTATGAGCAATACTGTCAAAGTAACGAATAAAGAATATA
The DNA here is from genome assembly GCF_000517525.1 of Limulus polyphemus. Lineage (NCBI taxonomy): Eukaryota > Metazoa > Arthropoda > Merostomata > Xiphosura > Limulidae > Limulus > Limulus polyphemus. The sequence continues at coordinate 721,069 of NW_013665743.1, forward strand.
GTACACTTATACAACAAAGAAATGCTGGTTGTCAGGTTTAACTAATATCACAGACCTAAGCTTCTTTGGAAAACGTAGAATCAGTATAACATAACCGTATTTTCTCTACTTCCCCTAGCATGTTTTTTGACCAAAGAGAACTCATTACGCCACCCCTACTATATAACACCAGAAGGGATATTTGTGATGATTTATGAGACGCGTCACTGTTTAAGCTGTGTTGAGTCAGTAGCAGTATTTTCCCATAATACACCAATCACTAATACTTACGAAGATCAAAAATTACAAAAATAGCAACTGAACTTTTCATGAAAGTATAACAACATTAAATCTAATACAAAGAAAACAACATACTAAACATAATATGTAGTGTGTTTAAAAACTTTATCACTAACGCGAAAGGTAAAACCAATAGTGGTCAATACATTAAACCTGCTCACTATTTCCCAAACCAATATCCCAAGAAATTAATTAAAGTGTAGACGTCAAAGTTTTTAAAACATTGTGATACTCTAACACTTCTAGTTCCATAACCTGTATGTAGCAAGAATGTTGTTGAATTTCCCACATCACTGGATATAATATATCCAGGTATTACCATGCAAAATGTAGATATCATTGGTTGTTTTACTTTTATATATATACACATTACCATGAACAATACAGAAACGTTACTGGCTATTAATTATCCAGATATTACCATGTAGAGGTATTATTGCTTACTAAATATACAGGCATTACCATGCACAATATAGAAACATTACTGGCTATTAATTATCCAGATACTACTATGAACAATACAGAAACGTTACAGGCTATTAATCATTCAGATATTACCATGCAGAATGTAGAGGTATTAATGGTTATATATATATATATATATATATATATA
>NW_013665743.1:722395-728000 GCF_000517525.1 Limulus polyphemus
TATATATATATAGGTATTACCATGCACAATACAGAAACATTACTGGCTATTAATTATCCAGATATTACCATGCACAATACAAAACATTACTGACTATCAGTTATCCAGATATTACCATGTACAATACAAAACATTACTGGCTATCAGTTATCCAGATATTACCATGTACAATACAAAACATTACAGACTATCAGTTATCCAGATATTACCATGTACAATATAGAAACATTACTGGCTATTAATTATCCAGATATTACCATGTACAATATAAAACATTAAATATCCAGATATTGACACTTGGAATTACATTACTATTAACATGAATGGGTATGAAAAAAGTTTGATGAAGCAGGAAACATGTAATTTTCATTGACAGCATTAATTCTGTTATATTCTTTGTCGATACATGAAAAACTTTAAAGTTAAAAGGAATGAACAGTGTAAGAATATAAATTAAGTACACTATTATAACTCTCAGATATAAATACATGTACCATATTTGTGACACAATGTGGTAAAATTTCATATATCAGTCCACAAAAAAATATACTTTAATCATGTCAATACATACTTTTTTTCTTTTTTTCTATGTATATGGTAATTATGTTCTCAATAGCCATTTCATGTGGACAATATGTATTAAAATGATGCAAAGATTTTTTTCATGACAAAAACAAGTCAATTTTTGTATATAAATGTGCAGTGTATCAGTTAATCAACACTAATAAATTAATACTACACGTGCAACAGTGCATGAACCCATTTCTTCGTTATCATTATTTTTTTTTATATGAAACTATACAGAATGAATACTCCCATGTAAATATTCTGCAATTAGAAGAAAAAGTGACTTCCTAGGTATCATCAAAGTGATTTGATGATGAAATGACTGCTACAAATCCTGTAATTAGCAGGATTAATTTCAATATGAAGTTTATTAGGGACCCTGTAACCCACAGAACTATGGACTTGCAAGAAATTTCGAACACAAACATTTGAAAAAAAAAGTGTCTAAAACATCAATAGGGTGTATATAGGCCTCATCTGTAATTCTATGGTTAAACATTTGCATAATTCAGTTCTTGTAATCTTTTTTTGGATGACTTATCTCACCTACCACAGTACTTTAAACTATGATGTAGCAATTTGTACAACTAAACCAAGTTATTTTGGTGAGACTTAATTTTATTTCTGCAGTATTTTTAGGATACAAATAATCACCATTTAGGTTTTGTGACTAGTTTATACAGCTAATAACACATTAAACAAGCATCCCTTACAGTCAGTAACCATAACACATTAAACAAACGTTACTTATAGTCAGTAACCATAACACATTAAACAAGCATTACTTATAGTCAGTAACCATAACACATTAAACAAGCGTTACTTATAGTCAGTAACCATAACACATTAAACAAGCGTTACTTATAGTCAGTAACCATAACACATTAAACAAGCGTTACTTATAGTCAGTAACCATAACACATTAAACAAGCGTTACTTATAGTCAGTAACCATAACACATTAAACAAGCGTTACTTATAGTCAGTAACCATAACACATTAAACAAGCGTTACTTATAGTTAGTAACCATAACACATTAAACAAGCATTACTTATAGTTAGTAACCATAACACATTAAACAAGCATTACTTATAGTTAGTAACCATAACACATTAAACAAGTGTTACTTATAGTTAGTAACCATAACACATTAAACAAGCATTACTTATAGTTAGTAACCATAACACATTAAACAAGTGTTACTTATAGTTAGTAACCATAACACATTAAACAAGTGTTACTTATAGTTAGTAACCATAACACATTAAACATGCATTACTTATAGTTACTAACCATAAAACAAAGTTAGTATAGCATACTATTTCAAATAAGTTAATCCTTCATATGTAGTACTGCAATAACTTTGCTCTTACAAAGCTGGTTCTTCATACTGACTAAAATGTTTTAAACAAAATGATTTTAATAGTTACTACACCACTGTGACTCATTGGGTCACCCACTATTCAGAGGTTATGATGAATTCAAGCTAATTTCAATATGGCACTGAAATGAAGGTTTATTTTGAGATAATTTAATTAAATATTTCAATCCATTCGTGTTATTCATAATTCAAGAAAAGATATTTGATTGCTGATTGGGAGTTTTTGCTGTATTTAATTACAGACAAGCACACAAACAAACAATCTCAGAGTTTTAGTAGTATATAGATTACAGACAACATTATCCCAGCAGGCTGATTTCCTGCAGTCAGTATTCAAAGAGTGATTTTATGGAACTGATTATTCATTGCTAGTAATGGTGACCAAGCTTGTCATTCATAGTTAGCACACTGACATCATGCTTCAATTGAGATACCAAATACATTGACCTCGTAATGTGAGAACATGCTTCATTATAGTTACTATAAGCTGGTTACTTACAGCCAATCATGACAGTACGTTTCAAAAACATTCCGATTCATTACGTGTAGTTCTGGCAAAATCCTTCCAACACACTGATTATTCCAGTGAATACTGACAATATACTTATAAGAGCTGGATCCTTAGAATTAGTGTTTAAAACCTTCTTTAAATAAGATACAAGCTTGACATCAGGCTTCAAACATGCTGGTTGCTTATTCCTAAGGTATTATAATAACTAAACATTTTAAATTGGCTGGATACTTAATAATCTAAGCAGCATTAAAGCATGGAACTGAAAAGTTTACACATAATTTGATCAACAACACTTTCTTCCTATTTAAATGGGGTTATATGCTGTTATGTTCAAATTGTAACAACAATGTTGGTGCCTGTTAAAAACCACACTATAACATTAGAAGGACTTAATGATCTTTATTTCTTATTACAATAATACTAATCTGAATTATTTTGGCACTATTAATGATAAACAAAAAGAACCTTCAATATTAAATGTTTGTAACATCATTCAGTGATTACTGGATAGTATCATAAATTAAAAGATTTATTCTATCTATACCATAAATATGAAAATAAGTTGATCAAACTTTAAAAATTTTTTTTTGAAAGTTACCAGAAAAACTACACCACCTAATAGTGAGCATAAGCCAGCTTTTCTCAACACTGCAATATGCATGAGAAGCAATTGTTTATAATAAAAACAAATTGATACAGTAGTAGGATTCATGCTTTTATGCCTTTGTTTTTTGAAATACCAATATATTTTCTCTTTTTCACCATTAATTTTTTACTGATGCAGGCCTCCCATTAATGTCTGATTCTGCCAGCCTTTAAAATAAAAGACTAAATTTCAAATATAGTTGTTTCCTACCTTCTACCTAATAATTAAAGATAATCTTTCTTACCCTGTAACTGAGAATATTCATGTGTAACTGGCCACAATAAGTGTCTGCTTTAAAGCACTTGTATGACAGTTACAACTTAGGACTAAATTTTACATTTTAACTGAAGAGGCACAGGTTATATTTCTGTAAATATATATTTTTTACAAGCTGAATAATTAAAACACAGGCTTTAAAGTTCGTTGGGAGGCCTGTTGATGTACCAACTTTTTTACATATTGTTATAATTTTAGCCACATTTATCAAATAAGATAAATATGTCAAAATCAAAATAACTAAACATCCATGCTTTCTTTAACCAGCTCAAATAAGCATGTAAAACATGTTCCTATTGTTTTCTAACATCCCTAAGCTCCAGGAATAAAACTGTATATACAAAGTTATCTTACTTAGCAAGATTTTGGTAAACAAATTACCATATGAAATTAAAATATTTCCACATGACAATGATGATCTACAGAGCAAACATCAGGAAATTTTGTAAATACTCACAATTACATAATAAACTTTTTCATCTGAGAATTAATCTGGTTTAACTATTTCAATACAAGATCGGTCAATTTGACTAACCACGTGACCTCTTTGTACTCGTAGTTATTGGAGGGGTGGTGGATAAAACAGAGAAGACATATCTAGATAAAAAGGGGTCACGTGTGTCACACTATGGGAAATTCAGGATTTGTTAAATATTTCCTTATAAAAGTAAGAACTTAAAACTTATATATTATGAAAATATGGATTATTAGCTATGATTTTAGGCTATACTAATTGGTATAACATAAACAAAAAGTAGTTTAATACATTTTTGAATGTGAGACACTAAAACGTTGTCTCATGCGAAGTAAAGAATACCCATAGCAATAGGGTTAACTGAACACGAGTGCAAATAAAATAATCATAACTGATGCACAAGTAACAATTAAAAAAAAAGAGAATGGCATCTTTACATAAATATATTTGTTTTTTTTCACACACCTACAGATGCAGATATCAAAACTAATTTAAGGTTCTGAAGCTTCTATTATTCCTCAACTTACATTACAGTTGCTAACACAGGCAGTAAATCCTTCCTGATTGGTCTTTCCTTGGGAGGAAAGTTCTTCATTTGTAACTCGGAATGTACTCAGAGTCTCCTTCAACAAACTCCGTGGAAAGCTAGATGGAAGCTTATCCCATTCATCAACAAGGTGCTTCATCAGAATGCTAAAAACACATTTCCTTCAAATGTTACTATTTTCTGTTCAAAAGTAAATACTGAAACTTCAGGTGTTATAAATAAACATCATATTAAGATGAACTTACTTACAAACCTCTATGTTGTTATTTCTAAATAGAAATATATTTTAATATGCTTACATGTAAAATTTATCACCAAAATAAGTTAGTATACTTATTCTACTAATACTATTCAAAAAACTAGTATCCATCAATAACAATCATAATTATATGCAACTACAGTTAATATCAAATATGTTACAAAGTATATGTACACATAATGTAATATAAGTAGTGCTCAGACAATAGGTGGAATATCTACATGTTGAATTTCTTAAAATAGTTCCAAAACTGGGTCCTAATAAAGAGAGTTTAATTTATAGATATTGTCTTTACAGTCTGAATAATACATGTACATTTTCTATAAATAATATGAGCACCAATGTTATGGACCTATCTACAATTAATATCTAGGTGATACAGTTACATTGGGTATTAATACACAGTATTCATGGTTACACATACATCTACCATTAATACCAACACCACAGATATCCACTATACACAGTATTCATGGTTACACATACATCTACCATTAATACCAACACCACAGCTATCCACTATACACAGTACTCATGGTTACACATACATCTACCATTAATATCAACACCACAGCTATCCACTATACACAGTACTCATGGTTACACATACATCTACCATTAATATCAACACCACAGCTATCCACTATAGACAGTATTCATGGTTACACATACATCTACCATTAATATCAACACCACAGCTATCCACTATACACAGTACTCATGGTTACACATACCAGTAATTCAGTTAATACCTTTGGTATTACATTGCAAATGTGTAAAATTGTGTGCTTAGACTGACTGTAATGTTTGTTTATTACTGGTAATAATTATGATATTAATAAAACTGTATTTATTGTTATTGGGTTCTAATACATCAAACCAATTACTATAATTACATTTGTATTAGAACCCAATAACAATAAATACAGTTTTATTAATA
>NW_013665743.1:728726-740437 GCF_000517525.1 Limulus polyphemus
TATTAATAAAACTGTATTTATTGTTATTGGGTTCTAATACAAATGTAATTATAGTAATTGGTTTGATATATTAGAACCCAATAACAATAAATACAGTTTTATTAATATCATAATTATTACCAGTAATAAACAAACATTACAGTCAGTCTAAGCACACAATTTAACACATTTGCAATGTAATACCAAAGGTATTAACTGAATTACTTTGTTAACACATTCCTGCACATTCATGTAAACTAAACACAATAATAACAAATAAATTATTGAACACATGCACACCATAGTTACTTGGGATACATAAAGCAGCATACATATGAATACAGTACCTGGACTGTACAAGATGCTTTGTGTAAAGTTGTCTCCAAACACTGTAACATATCGTGTCCTGGATCAAACATGTCTCCAGACTTGACAGGAGCTGCTCAAATAATGATGATCAATTTTAACACTATTATATGACACACACACACACATTTTTGTGTGTGTATGAAACATATTTGTATTGTATTTCTGATGATAAATAACTACAGTATTTCAGGAATTAGGAGGACAAGTACATATAGCTACACTCCCAAATACCAAGGAACTGCTTCTGCCCTCTGAATCTTTGCAGCAGGTTTTCAACAAGGAGCACCGAGTAACTAACTTATGAACAGTTTTCTGAGGAAATAATGTACATTATTTAAAAATACTTGATCAATGGCTTTTGTTACATAATAATTTAGGTAGCTCTGACAAAAGAGAACAATGAAGTGTAAAACAGCCATTTAAAATAATTCTTTCATCATCAACTATTAAGAAAATACCTGCAAAATAAATTTTCATTAAAAGAAATTTGATCAAGTGTACTTTAAAAAATGCAAAATACTAATAACCATGTGAATGCTTGATACAAAGTTAAAACTCAACATTACCAATTTGCCAGAAATACAAATAAGAAAACCTCAAACAAAATATCATCTTGACTTTAAAACAAAAATTGGATATCTTATTTTCAACAAAATAACATTGTAAAAACAAGACTACTAGGAATCTTTATCACTGAAATAAAAAATGGAATATTTATTTGTGATTTTTATTTATATTACGTAGTAAATTTTTATTTGAAAAATGTTATTTATCACCTCTGTGTCTTAACTTTTGTGTTTTACCAATTTATCAACAAAATTATCAACACACTATAAGAAGTTTGTTGTTGTCATGTTTGAATAATACAATTTTCATTTTATTAATTTCCAAATGTAGTTATTCAACAGAAAATATATTTCACTTTGTGCTTTAACAATACACTTTCCCATTGTTCTAATCTCTCATGTTAAACATTTTATCTCAGACTGTCCTTTATGAATATTGAATACGACAAAATTAAAACTAGTCATTTATACCAACCAAGTAGTTTAAAGTATCCACTTTAATAATAAACCACTAAATAATTAAACATTTCTTTTTAAGATTGTTAATGTACATGTATCACATAGCCAATAATGGTTCAATATTTTCTGAAATTACAAAAACTTGTGGGATAAAAAAACATTAATCTCAAAACTAAATTTTAACAAGATTAGCTTTCTTAAAGGCCACATGTAGAAAGGTCTCAAACACAAGATTTGTAAGTCAGAACATTGTTGCAACATCTGGTCAATCACCTACAAATTACTTCTTGAAGAGAACATATTGAACATTATAAAACACAAACTATGTGGAACAAACAATGAAATGACAATGTTTTTATTTTATTATTAATTTTCATGTGTTTTGTTTATAAAGCTCATAATAAAACATTTGGAACAACTTCCATTATTGTGTGAAGAATTCTTTCAAACTCAGGTGAAACACCTGCAAGATATAGCTGAAGTGCCAAGCTCCACGCAAAACTACAAAACAAGCCACATCTATACAAACTGCATATTATACACTTATAATAAACATCATTTCTTTGAAAATGGTAAAAAATACATTTGAAAAAAAACTTCCTCCCCATTTCAATAAAAAAAAACACTTCATAATTTATAACTGCTTAGCCATTAATAAATGAATACTACAGTTTGAAGTGGGCACATAGTGGTATGCACATTATTAGATGTTCAAGGAAAAATTGATGTATAACATCATATATTTAAATCATTTTTACAAAGCTGTTCTAAAAACTGTAAATTTGTATTTTGAATACTCAGTTATGGTATATTATTTATTTTAAAATTAATACATACCTCTTTCGTCAAAGCTGGTGAACAAGAGTTTTGTAGCCTTCGTAAGTAAGAAGGAAAGAAACTTCTGTAATTACTTTCTGGACTAGTTCCATAGCTTAGTGCCTATAAGAATATTCAACACATGTTACTTCAGAACTTTGTTTCTCCATCTTTTATCTCAAAATGTATTTAAAAATTGAATTTATGGGATTTCATTCTTTTAGGTTTTATACAAGCTGTTATTGACACTGTAGAATCTTGTTAGCAAAGATAATTTCATGTAAAGATGTTTAAAATTTATTTTTCATTTTATTTTCTAATCATTTGTAGAAAAAAGGCTGCTTGTAGAACCCACAAATAAAATCCTGAATAGGGCTGCAAATAAAAAACAAAGATAATCGAAAATAAACATGTCAAAAACAACATTAAACAAATAAAAGACAATGCAGAATATAAAAATTGTTTGATATAAATTAGATGCTAGCCTCAAACCTTAAAAAAGTGTAAAGTTCAGGAGAAGAACATTAAAAAACAAAGTAATTTCAACAAATGCACAAATGTGTATAATGTAAAAGAGGAAAAAACAAAATAACTGACAACCAAGACCTTAGATTCTGAAGATTAAAAGCTGTGATGAAGACTTTTAAGTAGATTTTTTTAGGTTTATTATTTCATAGAAACAATGACACAGTTTTTCAGTAAATTCACTCTGAATACTAGTATTAAGAAGATTGTGATGAAATCTTGTTCAGAGTGCTGACTTTCAAATGTGATGATAATATAGTTGTAATGATGGCTTTTTTTGGTGGACTTAGGAATGTAATGTTAACAAACAGATGAGAACATTTTCAGAAAATTTACTTTGAAATTGATAATGAAAAACAGTGAATAATACTAAATCAAGAATTTGTGCTGAGTACATTTGAGTAGACTTACTCTACAGACTGATATTAACTCAAGAATTTGTGCAGAAGACTTTTTGTGTGGAAGATTTTTTTTTATTAGGCTTCCTTTGAGTCTATAACCAAGTTTTTCATTACGAAAGAAACATATTACTGTTAAAATACAAACTAACAAGTTGAAGATTCTGTTGTAATAACATATCAGTCTTTCTTTGACTTTTAAAATATACTTAGTGATTTACTTTGCCAACAAAAAAAAAGTTACTTATCACTTAAACTCACATACACTGAAAACAGATCACTGGAACTGTGGAAACAAATGTTATATTAGTATTTCTAAATGTAATGTTAAAATTATTTTTATAATTTAATATAATTTCTCAACAATCAATTCTTGGCAAATGTTAATCCCTTTATTATTAGCGACTCAATTTTTGCCTCTTTATATTGCCTTTTTTTTCTTCTTAGAAGTGCAAATGAAAAGTCAAATGTTTCAATGTATCATTTGAGTTTAACATTCATTTCAGATTAAAAGGTTCTCTACTAGAAAAAAAACAACTTTTCTTGAAGTGGTGATGATGTGAACTGAAAAGACTAAAAGATAATTTTTATACCAGTTCACCAAAAACTATCACAAACATTATTATCATTTTGTGTGATTCACAAATCTAGAAAATTGATACATACCTTCTGTATAAAGTTATGTGGAAAAAACTTAATAGCTTTTTATTAGCTGCACATGATTAAACTCATCACGACCTTAACATACTATGCTATTTACAGGAAGATCAATATTAATATACGAAATTTGCATACCTTTAACTTTGGATATAAAGACTGCAGTTTCTTATGCAAATTATCATGTAGGCCCGTAGAAGTGAAGAGAAAATCAAAAACAGAGAAAAACTCCCGAACTCCTAGAACATCACTAGCACATTTAACCTTTGGATGCATACTACCAAAAAGAATTTAAAAACATAATTCTCTGTTAGGAAACTAATGATTTACAAACAAGCATTAGAAAAATAATCAGCATGAAATGTCTGTTGAGCAAAAATACATTCCTAAAACAAAAATAAAACCTAATTTTTTAAATTTGATTTCCTAAGATGCTGACTACTGTTTCATGCAATAAAACTCTTCCAATTTACTTATTTTACAGATATTAAATTGAATTACCAGTTAGCACACTTATGTTATCATTAAAGATAAATGAAACAAAATACCCCTTGTATATTCAGAAAACAATTAATCTCATAGATTAAGTTCTAAATTCATATTTTACCCATTATGCCATGCCCCAGGCCACCATTATACCCCGGAGTATCCCATAAACTCTTATATATGGTACACTCCTGGGAGTGTCAGTGTTTTTGGAACATCTAGGCCAAGGCACTAGGGGCATAATCATCACCAAGTCTAGGGCAACTGGGTGAAAGTCCTCAGTAGTCATATATGTCGATCAAAAATAAATTAATAAAAAAAAACAGGACAAAAAAACTCCTGACATCCTGAGGTATGGCATAATGGGTCATTTACGGGTAAGTTATCAAAACATTTCAATACTGTGTTAAAATTGAGTTTAATATGTAGTTACAACTTTTGTACAGATAAGCCAGACATCTAATTGCATAATGTACAATACAGTTCTGTGCAAGACCCATCCACAGACTGCCAAGAATATATCTGTCACTCAAACACTAAAAATACATTAAAAAGAGAAACAAGCTATTAAATCACTTATCTATAAACACAAAGTGTCAGATGAAATTAAATTACTTTATACTATAGAATGTTCAATCTTAAATATTTTATACATTATCAGATGCAACTATAAATGATAAAAAAACTGTAATCTGCATTTTAACAGAAAACTTACTTCAACAAGTTATCCAAGTAGTCAATAGTGAACTTTGAATATGCTCTCATCCCAACCATAGGAAGCATTAACTCAAGCCAAACTGAAAACATAAACACATAAAAAATTATTACAACTATCAAGTGGAAAAAAAAGCTATTTTTTTACTTCAAAATGTGATTGCATTCAGACAGTCTCTCAGATTTAAAACTTACCAACCCAATGATTTATATGGTATAAAAATAACACATACCATTTTATTTCTAGATTCAATATTTTAATATTCTTGATGCAACTTATGCTTGAAGGTGGGAAGAAAGTAATGATTAAGGGAAATCGCCAAGTTCACTAATATTACATATCAAACAAGAAAATTGCCTTCAACTTCTTTGTACACTAACAAATATTTAGGGTTCACTAATACAAACATTCTTTGATAGATTAATTAGGCAGAGTATTCATGATGTATCTTAGTTAAATGGATGGCAATTGCCTTTTATAGAAACACAAGTGTAGAGGGTGATGTTTCGAAAGGTGCTGAAGATGAAAGGCAAAAAACTTTCAAAACATCATCTTCTACACTTGTGTTTCTACAACAGGCAGTTGCCTCCATTCAACTAAGTTTTATCATTACAAACATTGTTTACAGTGATTGTCTTTCAAGCATTTTGTGTGTTTGTGGATTATGCCTTCAACACTTCATTCAACTGGTTGACTAAGTTTTTTTTTTAATTATTTATAGTGATAATTCAAATTATGAATCAATGAAAGTAAATTTTCTAACAAACTTTATTGTAAATGAAAAAGTCAGAACACTAATTGTCTGACCTCAACAACACAAAATAATATGAAGTTTCATACTCATATTTAAAACCCATATGAATGAAGGGAGACAGAGACAGCTTGTACTCTTGAATAGCTCAGATGGACAAAGCACTGGCCCTGTTAATCAAAGGTCCCAAGTTCAAGTCCCACCTTTTTTTCACCTTACCAGGTTTTTCTCTTATAATAATAATTATAGAATATTTGTAGTGCTGCTGAAAAATGTTTTTAAGAGATTTGGTCAGGACAGTTTGAATGTGATTTCAGTTCATTTTAGCAGATTCTCAAAATTTGGAACTTTTGGTCATTAAAAGCCATATCAATGTTACCAGTTGGTACATGGACTAGAGAGTAATAAAAGGCAATGATTTACACTTACAATCTTAATAAACAATATCTGATATCACTTTCAATTTATCTAAAAAAAAAACTGTTATAAGTCAGTATTTTTCTGGCAAGAATAGTTAAATGTTGAATATTTAACAGTGCAAGCTTGTAAAGGATGTCTCTAAGGATAGGTTCTAATTTAATCAATAGCTCTATACCTTTAAAATAAATGGAACTAAATGGTAAACCTTATCTTTACTGAACATCATAAGGTAATTTAGTCAGAATTTCATGCACATTTTATCAATATGTTAATGTATTAGGTTATCAAGAAATTAATGTTGCTTTTTTTTAGATGAAAAAACCCCAAAAACTTGTATATCAAAACAAAACATTTATTAAATGATGCTTTTCAATCTTACAATCAGGTTATTAGTCCCCTGATTAAAGAAATCACTTGGCTTTAAAGCAAAAAACATGTTGATGTCTTCTTTAACATCTTCCACATTTGCATACGTTTTCCCATTCAGATGCCATTGCAGCAAACGAAAAAGATAGTAATCTGATGGTGCCATATCTGGAGAATATTTTGGGTAGGGGAGAATTTCCAACCCAACTCCCTAATCTTGTGTTGCGACAAACTGCCACATGTGGACGTGCATTGTCGTGGAGAAGAAAAACACCTTTCCGATTGATGAGTGAAGGGCGTTTCTGATGAAGGGCTTGATTTAAATGTTCCAGTTGCTGACTATAGATCTCTGCATTGACAGTTCGCTGTGGATTGAGGAGTTCGAAACGAATTACTCCTTTGATGTCCCATCAAATGCAAAGCATCACTTTCTGCGGATGGAGTCCAGGTTTGGGGGTCGGAAGTGGTTTTGTCTAGAACTGAGCCATTGTTTTTGGCGTTTTAATATTCGCATAGAGAATCCATGTTCAAAAATGGTTGACGCACATTACGCGTCAGAAGAGACGAAGCAATGTTCACACGTTGGAAACGATGATCATCGGAGAGTTCGTGAGGCACCAAACACCTTATTTATGGAGTTTTCCCATATTCCTTAGACGTTTACGTATTGCTTCATGAGAGACATACAATTTCGTGGCCATCTCACGAGTATGTTGCCTTGTGTTAGATTCAACAAGCGTCTTCAGAGCATCAATGTCAATTCCAACATGTCGGCCATCATAATTTTTAAGGCTAAAGTCACCTTAATAAAATTTGCTGAACCATCGTTGACACTTACGAACGTTCAGAACATTTCATAAACTTCCTTGTTCTCCTGCAGAAGAATAGTCAACTATTCGAAACCGCTCGAGTTTTGGGTCTTATTTTAAGTTTATTACACTTTATATGTGTGATCCTTTGTGCTAACTCTTTTGTCAAGATCCATAAACTTCTTTGATATTCTTTGTGGTTACAGAGGCGTTGTTTCCCTTATTGTATTCAAACAGCATTACATGCCGAATATGTGTCTCGTCGTGTGCCATCACTATAAGGGATTAGAATATAGTAAACTTTACACATTATATAGGCTACACTAACGTGACGCTTAGGCGGTTCGTTTGAAAACTTTACCAAAACGCGCCCTTCATTTTTTGACGACTTAATATTTCAACATGGTGCAGGATGTGTTGTATAATTCATAACATACGGATATCAGAAAATTCGAGTTCACAAAATAGTAATATTTAATTCATTCCTTTTAAAGCACTAAGATTAGTTTTATGTTTATCGAATACATCTTTGGACTGTGTTTTATTGAGTGCTCTAAAAACAGCTTAAGTGTATCGATGCTGCAATTTTTAAATAAAACATTAGCATGCGAATTTTCTAGAACGAAGTATGTATTTAGTATATATATATATATATACATAAACTATATTTTTAATGTTTTTTTGTAACCTTTGATTTTTTTCTTGAGGGGATTGGAAATCATACGTATTAGATATGTGTTACACAATAGGCTATCTTCACTTTTTACATCTCGGGGATCAAAATTCGGATTTTAGCGTTTTAGATCCTTAAACTTACCGCTGATATACCGGGCGATAAGAAAATTAGCTTATTTGTTTGTTTTTAAGTACAAAAGCTACACAATGGGCTATTATCTGTGTTCTGTCAACCGCGGGTATCGAAATCCGATTTTTAGCGTTGTAAACCCTCACACTTATGGCTGAGCCACTAGATACAAAAATATTAGAGAGATCAAGTTCGTAGTGAACTATAAGATAGCTTACATTAAATCCTAGCATTCCTGAAACACTCACGGGTTAGTAAACATTAAAAATCGGGTGTCGATACCCGAGGTGGGCACATCAGAGAAAGCCCATTTGTGTATTCTTGCGCTTAACAGCAAAACAAGTAACTGAATATCATACACAATGCTAAGATTTAACTATTTTGATCTTATGGATATAAAAACTAAAAAGAAAATTAAGGTGGTTATAATACACTGGAAAAAAAGAAGCATCGCTAATTCTCAACCATAGTTGAATAAAATATATTTTTCATCAGAGTTCTGCCCAAGATTTCAGCATTGTATGACTAGTACTACATTGAATTCGTGTCCCAGAAGCCAGGGTCAATGTAGGACCCGTGTTCCAAGAATCCAGAGTTACTGTAGGACTAATGTTTCCAGAAGACATGGGCACTATGGGACCCGTGTTTCTAGAACACACGGTCACTGTAGGACCCCTGTTCCCAGAAGTTAGGGTCACTGTAGAACCCCTGATTCCAAAAGCTAGGGTCACTGTAGGACCAGTGCTTCCAGAAGCCAAGGTCACTGTAGAACTCCTGTTTTTAAAAGCTAGTGTCACTGTTGGAGTAATGTTTCCAGAAGACAAGGTTACTATAGGACCAGTGCTTCCAGAAGCCAAGGTCACTGTAGAATCCCTGTTCCCAGAAGTTAGGGTCACTGTAGAACCCCTGTTTCCAAAAGCTAGGGTCACTGTTGGAGTAATGTTTCCAGAAAACACGGTCACTATAGGACCAGTGCTTCCAGAAGCCAAGGTCACCGTAGAATCCCTGTTCCCAGAAGTTAGGGTCACTGTAGAACCCCTGTTTCCAAAAGCTAGGGTCACTGTTGGAGTAATGTTTCCGGAAGACACGGTTACTATAGGACCAGTGCTTCCAGAAGCCAAGGTCACTGTAGAATCCCTGTTCCCAGAAGTTAGGGTCACTGTAGAACCCCTGTTTCCAAAAGCTAGGGTCACTGTTGGAGTAATGTTTCCAGAATACAAGGTTACTATAGGACCAGTGCTTCCAGAAGCCAAGGTCACCGTAGAACCCCCTACTCCCAGAAGCCTGAAGGATTAGGTTCTGATATTCCTGGACAATTTGTAAAAGTTTACAGCAATTCCAATATAAACCTCATGCGGACATTGAAAGATCTAATTCATATTGATTCAAGTATTTGATCTTATAGAGATCTTGTTTTAGTTTGGGTGGCACCGACACCCACCAAGAGCAGATCTTTGATACATGACTAACCCTAATCTCTTCACATAAAAAAAAGGGGGAAGAGGAGGAGGAACAAGTTAAATCAACATCTAGTAAATTCACAAAAACCTCATATTTTCGGTACGAGTACTTTTATTAATTCATATCCATACCTTAAGCTCGTATGTTTCCTTCTCCTCACGGTCTAATACGACTTGAGGATTTTTGGGCAAGAAAAGGACCTCTCCATTATCTTCAATGTGGAATAGTTCGTTTCCCTGTCCACTTAAGGAGAAACGAATTATTGAATTGTCTCCACTGTCGTTGTCCACTGCCGAAATCTTTGGCTTCTATTAAAAAGTCACAAATTTGGTTGTCTCTCTCACTACAGCTATTTAAAATACATTTATAAAAAAATGTGCCACTCAAGTGTAATATGGAACATATATATATATATACTTATATTACTTGGTGCAAAATTATTCACACTTTTATGCCATGGTGTTAAACAAATTGAGCCCTTACGAAAAGTTTTTACTCCAGCTAATAATTCAAATTCTGTTTACATAACTTCCTTGGTTAAAAATCCCCCACGTAATCCAATGTACTATATTTACAGAGATCTCAAACCTTCAAGCCAATTCCGTATACACAAGATTACAGGTTTTACGGAGAGAATGTGTTAACACTATCCATGTGCGTTCGCAGAAATTTTTACGTGGGGGGGGGAGTTTTCCAAGGGGAGGCAAAGTAGTGTGAAATTGTGAAAAAAAAGTATTTTGTTCCTCATTTTCCGGGGGGAGGGGTGTGTGCAAGTGACCCCCCCCCCCTTCCGGAGGCACCCATGCCACCTTCACATAATTACAAAAATGGGAATAGCTCTTTACGTGTTATGGTTACATAACCATGGTTACTATCCACTCCCATGATAGGCTGGACCACACTTACTATGGTTACGACTTTGCTACAGGTAATGAATGGTCAGCCCTACTCACTGTGGTCAGGGGTATCTTACAAGTAACAACAAACACAAGTTACTTTGGCTTCAATGTTTCCTTACATATAAAAGATTAATATTACCAACAGTGGTTAGGTTTGTGTTACATGAAAATGCATGTAGTTACTTAATAGTTGGGTAACACAGTCCTGCGAATTTGAGCTTCATAAAAGTTGTTTCGGTTTTTAATAACGGATTTTCCATAATTCAGCTACGCAGATTTCGTAAATAATATTCATTTTTTTCTATCACGTAATGATTTTTTTTACAAATCGGGAAGAAAAAAAACTTACTTAGATCAAATTATAATATCGTTTACCACAATAAACATTTTTTATTATTATGTTTGTTAAGAAAAATACAGACAAACTGAAGAAAAAGGGAAGAACATTGATGTCAAACGAATATGCATCCTCATTCATCCTGATTTTTTTGTGTAAAATCTACATCTTTTAGTCTCAAAACTACGTGTTGTGGTCATTCTTTTATGTATTGCGTTATGACGCTTTGTGAAAAATCTGTACATGATGGAGAAAAATGGATATCATTTTCGGATTCCGCGGACAGGAATTACCGTAGAACATGTAAAAAACATAAAATAAAATCGCAGGCTTATGTAATCGGATTAACAACTGTTACTACTACAGTATTAAGACCCTTAACGACCCGGAGTTCACCATGATGAATCTGGAAAAAAACTTACCTTTGTGTTGTGAAACTATGGTTGTAACAAACAGTGTCTCTGATGGCCAGTTTAAACTTCTCATTGTTCATTGTTATTACTAACAGTGGTCGCATTTGAGCATAAAATTAAACAAGGATTACCGATTACAATGGCGTGACTGTGGTCCTTCCGGTGAAATAAAGATTGGTCACTTGAGTTAAACTTTGATTATACTCACAGAGGACTTATTCAAAATTATATGGATCTTACTATGGATACTGGAGATCCTGAAGGCGCATTCTCTTTCACAGATCCCTGGTAGGACTGGAGAAAAGTCGGAACTTGGTCGTTAACATCCAGCACCTCAACAGATACCTCGCTCACGCTCTATACATGGAAACCATGAATTATTATTAACATCCAGCACCTCAACAGATACCTCGCTCACGCTCTATACATGGAAACCATGAATTATTATTAACATCCAGCACCTCAACAGATACCTCGCTC
>NW_013665743.1:741381-752161 GCF_000517525.1 Limulus polyphemus
TAATTTGAGGGCCATTTCTCACGCGTTTTGCCTTGGGTTAGACTCAAAAAGCATCTTCAGAGCATCAATATCAATTCCAACATAGGCAGTTCATTTAACTATTATATGTGATGTACATTTTTTTGGGGGTGGTTAATGAAAGTGTTCCAAAATGAGACATTAATTTCTTGATGACCTAATAAAGGTCAAAGTACACACTAATGTTAGTAAAAGTTTTACTCTGTTTATGGAAACCACCTCACAACACTCCTTAAAGGTCAAGAATCTGCAAGATGGAAATTTTGTCTACTCGTCAAATTTCTTTATTTACATGTATTGTGTTTACCTTATCTGACAAATGATGAAAATTAAATAAATTATCACAAACATCCCTTTTATTCGTATCCGTAACTCACCTGTGCAATGCAGACAATACCTAGATAGTACAGATAAGTCACTCTGAAGGCTATCTTGAATACAAAGAGAACATCATAGGCACCCACAGAAATATTTTTTTTGGGGGGGGGGGGCAAAATATGTATGTAGGGGATAAGCTTTTAGAGTCAACAGACTAAAATAATATGTGTTATGTATGCAAAAGCACAAAGTTACAGTTTTAATAAATATTACTAAAAATATTTAGTTTAACTACGATGCTAAGTTTACATTATAATACATGGAATTTTTTGTGAAATATAAGGGGGGGTCAAATGCCCCCTGTTGCCACTTCCTGCAGGTGCCCATGGAGGACACCTTATTTGAAATATGATGGGACTGAGTATTTGCACAGAGAAGGAGACCATTTCTTCACTACTGAGCCACATCACACAGTTTATTCTCAGACATATGTGTGTGTGTGATACTGCTTATTTCAGCTGGTATACATCAAATATCAATGATCGCAGCTATTCCTCAGGTAACTATGCCATGATGAACTGATGCCTCACTACATCAATACTTCAGTGTAAGAATTATACACCACTCAGTAAACATTGAAACAAAATATTATTAGTTCCATAACTAAAAAATAGACTCATTGAATAACATGTATGTATGGGGTACACAATATTTATTTCATGGTTACCCTTTGCATGTTATATATTTACATTCTAAAATAAAAGGTTTGGACACCTCAACCTATGTGAAAATAGTTTCAAGTATCAATTATATAAATATAATAGTTCCTTTCTGCAAATACAGTACAAGATGGTTCTATAATAGGGAAACAACT
Source organism: Limulus polyphemus (assembly GCF_000517525.1). NCBI lineage: Eukaryota > Metazoa > Arthropoda > Merostomata > Xiphosura > Limulidae > Limulus > Limulus polyphemus. The sequence continues at coordinate 742,592 of NW_013665743.1, forward strand.
TTTATAGTGAATATTTATTTTTTGGGCATTACTTCTGGATAAAATTCCCTTCTCACAGATATACATCCTTTAAAAAAACATACTTAGCTTATAAAACTGATATATTCTGAATTACATCAAAACAATTGCAACAATAATTACAAGTCAATTCAAAATAAAACAATTTCTTTCAAGAGTTCATTTTTAAACTAAAGCACACATTTACTGTACTTTTTAGATACTAATTTTACAAAATACTATTAGTACTTTAACTTAGTTTATACCTTTCAATCCAGCTTTCAGATCCTTTGCACCAGCTTGTCCAGCAGCCCATAGAACAGACAGACACACAGGTTGACGATTTTGGTACGACTTCCTAAAATCACTACACTGTGAAAGAAGATATTTAAAATATTCACTATCCTCTTGTTAAATTTACTTCTCTTACTGAAACATTAATGTAGTATTTTATAAGTTAAGTCAGCAATTACCAGTATCAATTCATTAGTCTTATCCATTTTTACTTCAAGAGGTACTTCATGCTGAACAGTAGAATGAGTTCAAGCATTTTCCAATATGCTTCAAAGATCAGTATTTTAAGATTTAACATATAAAATATACTTTCTAGATTTTGCTAAATATTGATTATACATCTAATAAAAAATCAAAATTGCACTAACATGTATTCATTTATATATATACGGTATATTTTAACAACTTACATTTGATCAGAAGTTATTAACACATTAAAAAAGAATAATTATACGTGTAGAGCTATTAAACAAAAAAACATGTTTTTTGCAAAGTATATAAAACCAACCATCAAAAGTTAACCTTTTCAAAATCTCATTGTACATACAATAGTATAAAGGTCAATGTACAGACTAAATGTGTGCTTTGTGTTTCAGAAGGAGAAACAGTTTCAAATCAAGGTCAGCTGTGGTTCTACAAAATTATCACTAGATTAGCATTTAAAATAGCATATAAAATGTGATATAATGAACAGAAAAAAAAATAATGGTTAACCATAAGATATGAAACTAAGAAATGGGACCTTCTGAATTGTCACAACTTCTTACCTTGTTTAAGTTTTTTAGGATTATTTCTGGTTTTTCATGGGCTACACACTGTAAAAATAGTCTATAACCACATGTTGGATGTCCTGAAAATTGGAAATTAAATAAATACCTGAATATTATTTTTCTTCACTTAAAATACTAGTAATTATTCATTTCAAATCTTTAAACATGTAATATGCAATCAAAATAATCCTTGCATCAGTAATATTTAAACAGTTAAGGGCATTTTACATTAGTATGTTGAGAAAGAACCAAGATCTTTCCCATATGGGTGAACTATGGCTAATGGATGGTCATAATAGAAGAGTATCCTTCCACTACTAGATGTCCTCCTACAGCATATTTATACCAAGTTCTGTATTTCTTGTTGCTACAACAGCAGCAACTGAGATGTTTATTGAAACAGTCTCGAAGCCATTCTCAATAGACCAGATCTAACATCATTTGGCTTCCGTATTTTTTGGTTTCTCAAAGATGATTTACCCGAACAATACTTTACAGAAAGCCTAAGTTCTTAAAGCATCTTCATACAGCTGCTTCTTAACACTACAACTGAAATGTACAAAACTGGTAATGATAAAGCTTGTGGAAAAATAGAGAAAAATGTTTTATATTTGAGAGACTAGGTTATACTGAGAAGTGATGTTTGGTTGACATCAACAACAGTGTTAATATGGTGGCTGGTCCACAAAAATTAAAATGCTGTTTCTTTCTGAACACTCTTTATACTTTTATCTTTGAAAGTTCCATGCAAAACATTTTATGTAGAGCTGTTCCAATGCCCCAAAACAAAATGATACATTATCAACACCAATGCACATTCTTAACAGATATGATATAAATTGGCAATTAAACAAATTACACCACTAAATTCAGCAGTAGTGCCACTAGAATTCTTGAGTCTTGACGAAATGCTCTGTAATAAATGGTTATTCATCAATTCAATTTAATTGTGAAAATATTAAACAGAGCCTAAAATAATAAATTATACATAATTCACTGTACAAAATGTGTGGTGATAATGAAGTTTTCATTGGATTCATGTAATTTCTTTTAAACAATTTTTCTTTGCAACATTAAAGCTATTATGGAATACTGTGTTATAGGCTATTTTTTCTTATCTCTTTCTCAGTTTCTTGTCAAATTGTCTTTCCAGCCTCAGTTTTGATGATATAGTGAGTTTATTCATTAAAATTAGAGTACTCCAGACAGATGTAGCTATCAGCACTATTTTTCTTGATTCTCTAAAGTGTTGCCCTTTATTAGGTTTGATTTGAATTTTGTGCAAAGCTAAACAAGGGCTATCTGCACTAGTTATCCGTAATTTAACAGTGAAATACTAGAGGGAAGGCAGCTAGTCATCTCCATCCATCACCAACTCTTTTACCAATGAACAGTGGAATTGACTGTCACATTATAATGCCACTACGGCTGAAATTCCTTATTCATCATCCTTCCCCCATCATATGTTTCATTCTTTGTCACAGGTTTTACATTTACAGCATCTTTATAATGATATATAATCTTTCATAATAAACATAGCTCTTCACACATCCAGCCTTATATCCCAAAACTCAAACCATTGCTCAACCAACACCATAAAACTTCCCATAGATCTTCAACAACATTCTACTATGTCTCTACTAGTAACTAAACTAGTAATAGACAACATTCTCACTTTACAAGCTAATTCAGCCATTAAAGAAAATTTTACTAAAAGACCCGTGGTTGCATATATATATATACAACCATCATCTATAAAATTTATTGGTTTGCTCCAGTTTTGAAAACACTATTTACTCAGTCACACTCCCATGATGTTCTCCTTATAAAAGAACATGCTGTGTGACATGACAATGTCGATAATAGTACTTTGATTGTTGAAAACCAAGATCATTGTCAGGTTATAAAGTGTTTCATGTATCTATCCAAATCTTTCATCAGCATAAGTTGTGATCTTTGTAACATGTTATACTGGTGAGACAGATTGCAAAGTTGACACTTTATGAACATAGAAGACATTATTATTGGTAATATTGATAAGCCAGTCTCCTGACATTTTTTTAAATGACAATACAATATTTAAGAACTCAAGTTAGTTGTCTTATGGTCTGCTCCAGTTAAACAATCTTCATATGAAAGCGAGGAACATCTTATTTACATTATAGAAACAGTTTCCTCATTAGGATTAAAAAAAACAACATTTTTTTTCATTTAATATTTTCTTCTGATTATTTTTTATTATTCAGTGTGAACTAAATTATTTTTTTATTATACAATGTGAACTAAATTATTTTGTATTATACAGTGTGAACTAAATTATTTTGTATTATTCAGTGTGAGCTAAATTTTATAACACACCCTACATTTTCTATATTTTCATGTAATTAATGATTTATATATTTTAATAATTCATACACTGTTGCATTTACATGAAGGTTTGGTTGCAGACATATTTAAGGTTCAGATAAAATTACATATATCTAAGTATCTAAAATAAATAAAAATAACCAACTTCATTTGCCATTTTATTCATTGCCATACAATTTTATTGAAATGCTATTGATGCATCATAAGAACACATACCTAACATTGTGTTGTAAAATTCATTTAAAATGTTAGCTAATAATCAATATGTTTTAAATTAATTGGCAGAATTTCACATTATTACCATATATCCATTGTTAACTTCACATACAGTGATGTTTTGGATAAGAGAAAATAAGATAGGTAAGAAAGAATGACAAAAAATTAAAATATTCATTACATTTGTAGAAGTTAGAGGAATTACGCACAATTGAATAGACGATTGAAGGTGATGAGATGGTTATCAGTAGATGGAGACAACACAATAAAATTAATTTTGTACAGGAAAATAAACAAAAGAATGAACTGCCCAAAACTCATTTAAAAACAAATGAGATAAAACACCAAAAAAAATTAAAAAGCTGAAAGAAAAAAATTAAAAAAAAAACAAATGAAATGGAAAAAAAAAGGTTCTAGTTTTGAGTAACTCCAGTTTCCTTTCTTTTTTGAAGTTTCCATTTTAGAAAAATTGGTATATAATTGAAATTAAAAGTACAACAGTACCTTTGGTGATGTCTTGAACCATTGTATGTAAGCAAAAGTCGGTAAACAATTGCAATGTTTCAGGAGTGCATCTATTCAAAGTCTCATTCAATATTTTTCGAATATCTCCTGGTAGCAATGAAAGTGGGTAAGCTGAAGTAGAAACAAAGAGGTGTATAATACAGTGTATTGAATACACAAAGTTCTATGTTTATCCATATGCACATATTAAAGTCAGTACAGAACAAATGTCAAATTCTCTTACAACTTTTTCTGTAACATGGTTTGCTGTATAATTTAATACATAATTTAATCTCCTTATTAGTATTCTACTTAAATAACTCAAATATTTTCTATACAAATCTCCTCACAAATACATGTATCATTTGTTGAATTGTTTCCTTACAAAATATCACTTTACGTTAACTAAATATTCACCTTTTCATCTAATTTTCTTTCAGAAGTTTATCATACATTAACTATACTGAGAATAATCACACTTTATAACCATGGTAATCCAAGTATTGAAACCAGTTCCTCTATTGCTGATGATACTAAGTATGATGGCCATGACTGATCAACACCACAGCTTCTTGTATAACAAGCTTCTATGACGGACGGGGATATCAATCTTACATCACACATTCTGACAAATTTTCCACAAACTCTTTATGTGATCAATGGCTTTCAAGACCACACTTAAACAGATCAAATGTAGAAAAGTCCAGTACAGTTGCATTAGGGACTTGACAGAGAATCACTGTTATTTTAATTTATTCAGTTATCGTTCTTGTGAATCTTCATTATTTTCAAATCCTTATTTATTATACATATATTGATTAAGGTAGCTGTAAAATTGATTTTTACAGTTGAAATCTTCCCTTTCGTATCTTAAACCAAACTTTCAAAGCTTTTGCAGGACCAAGATTTAAAAATAACCATTTCTTAGGATTTCATTACTCATATTTTTTATGAGCTCATTTTCCTGACTTTCAAGGACCTGCATAAGCCCTGTATGTTACTTGTTGAAGAGCATTCATTCTACAAAATGTTTTATTCTATCAATATCTTCCATCAAATCATAATAGCATTCTCACTTAAAGGTCAGCTTCTGCTTAACATATAGAACAATCCCTGATAAAGGCTTATGGTAAAAATTCTGGATTTAACTAAACAGTTTTAACCTGGAAGTAAAAGTTCTTGCTGACTGAAATACAAGTATTCAGCACTCAGACCTGGAAGTAAAAGTTCTTGCTGACTGAAATACAAGTATTCAGCACTCAGACCTGGAAGTAAAAGTTCTTGCTGACTGAAATACAAGTATTCAGCACTCAGACCTGAAAGTAAAAGTTCTTGCCGACTGAAATACAAGTATTGAGTTTTAAAGAATCTTAGATGATTTACTTTACTTAAATATGATCCCAACTATCCTACAAATTCCATTGATTCAAAATTATTTTATTAAAATGAGATTGTTAGAGAACTAAAAATAATATGTTTGCTTGTTGTTTTTTGTTGGCAAAAAGGTTTGCAGAAAGGCTTTCTAACAAAATGCATATATTAGTATTAAATGCTTGTAAATTATACAAATAAAACTATAGCCATTTATTTTTTGAAGGTTTTTCATAATGATTATATTATTAGCAATATAGTTCACTTGAATATTTTCTAATGTAAGTTTATCAAAACAAGCTATATAATTCATTAGATAAATTATCTCCAGAATTTTCTTAACATCAACACAACTCATGCCATGCATAGGAGTGAATGGTATCCTAAAACAGTTGATCAGAAATTTTAAAAATATAATACATTCACACCTAATGAATCTTGAACTTTCACCAGCTGCGGATTGATTAACACACTTGTAAATGATCACAATGTACACTGTAAAATGATTATTTGAGACAGTCACACATAACTAAATAACTTAAGTACTTCCTGGTCACCAGGTAAATGCATATATATATATATAATTAACTTTTTAAATGATTTTTGTCATGAATTTGGGTCACAAGTCAATATTCATTTTCAATGAAACCATTTCAAGTGCCAATGATATAAGTTACTTGTAAAGATTTTTGAGTAAAACTTGATTCCATTTGATTATATAATTCACTTACTGAAAGGCTTTCCAGTAAAAACTGGATCAGAAATATCCACATTCATTTTCTCATTTATGTAGGAAGCCAGATCTTTCAACCAGACAGATGGGGTGTTAGGAAAGTTGGTCTGGACAGTCTCAAGCAGTGAAAGGAAATCATCAGAATTCAGCTAAAATGTTTATTGAAAACATTAAGTATAAAAACTTAACCTTCAAATCTATAGCATATAAAAACTAATTCTGAAATCTTTACTGTAACACCCGTTAGTTACAGGTACTTACATGTTAAAATGCAAAATTCAGGGTTTTTCATACATTTCATTTTTAACAATTTCAATTTTAATACTTTAACATTCAGGCATGCATTTTTTTTGTAAGGAAAAGAAGCAATATGATGTTTCACACTCATAATATATGACTTAATCTAATCTGTAAGATACTATGTCATATACATGTAGACACGCATAACACGCTCCTTTAACCCTCATAAATAACATATCTAATTCAAGAGTAACTAATATGATGTCTGATATGCACTAAACAATCATTCACATCTATATCAAATTTATGACATTCATGCAAATATCAGTAATGTTCATGTATATCTATAAATACATTCACAGCAGTCTGGTAATAAATTAACACAAGGAAAATTATGTGTATATGACAGTGTTAATCAAATAAATGTGCATACTGGTGCTTAACCAAAATGTCATACCTTTGGAAAAAAGACTCATTCATTTCTTTAAAATATATATTCCCATCACAGCAAATTTTACAATCAAGAAATTTCTGTAGTGGATATTTCCTAGCTCTTCAATAATATTCTTCATCATTAATTTTTTTTTTTTTCAGCATACATAAAAGCTTACACAAGCTTCTCATTTTGAAGACACAATAATGATTGATCAACCCCCATCAAACCCACTGCTATAACAGTACTGGGAGTCCATGCCAGTCAATACCACAGTAAGCACTAATTGAGAAGTGGGAAATTACCATATTCTTCAAATGAGAAGTGGATAAAGACAGTTTGATAACAATATTCAACCCAAACCATGGTTACCAATGTTCCAAAAGCCTCTTTTCCCTTTTAGGTATTGTTTCCCCTCATCTCCTGTATATTTGGGATCATTTTCTTGCTGAAAGATAAACTTCTAGGCAAAAAAGGCCTTGTTCCTGAAGCAATGACACAATGGATAAGAATCTGATTGTATGTCCAGCAGTAAGTGTGCCATAGGTTATGTGTAGATGACCAATACCATTGATTGAGATGTAGCCTACACCTGTGCTGATCCCGTTGTATGTTTCACTGTAGGTGTTATTGGTTGATTGTATTCAAACAAATTATTGTTCATCCTATTGTTCAAAAACCTGATGTCCATTTCAACCTTTCAGTTTGATTATCTATCCTAAGCAGCTCCGCATCCATAAAGCCACTTCATATCAATATGTACCTTACTGTTCTGGAGATAACATTTGAATATGTACTTACAGAAGAATTTGGGCTTTCTACTGCAACCAGTTCTATTATCAAAGATAAAAATTTTCACATACCCTTTTCAGTATTTTCAAACAGCTCTTATTGAAATATGAAATTTTGCTTTTATGTAGACTTCATGAGTCAAAACTGATTTGTAAACATTTGTTATGTGGCATTTCTGTACTTAAAGCCTTAAGTACACACACCACACTACTGTTGAAAATAGTATAACTGCCTTTTTTAGCATTATAATGGTGTGACGACAGCCAATCACAGTATAAGCTATTAACACATGATTGTAATTTGGTGCAGTTGAATTTCATAAAAGAGAGGGAAGCAATCATAAAATATTTGCATTTTAAACTTATTTTAAGCACTGTTTTCAAAATTATTTCGATTCTGTGATCAGTTGTCATCCAAGCAATTATTAACTGCTGAATCATTATAAGGCCTATAAAGGTACAGGTAGTCATATTTTACCAAGTAATAGTAGTGTGTGCTCTCATGGCTCCCAAAACTCAAATACCATACGACCAATGCGTAGAAGTCGAAGTTCTGATTGGTCAAGGATTATATACTCCATGCAAGACTTCACATTTCAGCAGGAGGTACATTGAAGGATCTAAAGAGAATAAATTAAACCAGCACTATTAATAACAGAATTAAAAGTGATTGACACAAAAAAACAAACTTTCCAAAAGCAATATTAAGTGTTTCAGAGTATGTTCTTTATGAGACAGACAACAGTTGTGTACAGATTTTGCTAATGAGCTTGCTATAAACACAGGTGTGAATGTTATCTTAAGAACAGTAAGATTGACATTAGCACAGAATGATCTCACTAGATGCATAGTCTCTGAAACACCACTGCTGACAAAGGTTAATCAAACCAGAATGTTTATACTGGTATCAGACAACAAAGAGTTGAATAGGCAAAGCTAGAGACATGTGCTCTTTTACATAGGAATACAACTTCAAAATGTTTGGAACAATCGATAGTTTGTTCAATGGTAGAGGAGAACATATCCTAGTCAATGTACATCTGAAGTACAGCATGATGGTGGATTGGTCAATAATGGTGTCAATAATATAAACAAAATTTATACCACCTTGACTAATGACATTTATGAGCAATCCATCATGCCAGTCTCTTAGGAAAGAGACTCATTGGACAGGAAGTCCTCTTTTAGTAACACAATAATTCAAAGCATAACAAATGTGTTCAAATGACATCTTGATGGATGGAACACACACAATCACGGATTGGAATACACAAATTCCTGATATAAACATTCACGAGGTTATACGGTACCAAGTAAAAAATTTGAAGCTCAAACGGCACCAAAGAACTTGGATGAATAATTGGAAGTAATCCAGGGGCACACTCAATTCATCTGCTTTAACTTTCTGCAAAGCAATAAACTGACTAATTAGTGTTCCCCACTTTTGTCAACTGTTCTTGACGAGGAAGTGGGTGCAAAGGAAAGAGTGATATCAACACAGTAGAGTAAATGCAGCATGTGCTTAAAATATTTTGCCACAATGCAGAATGTTTCACACACACAATGCATTTTTCACTTTTGTCTACAATAGCATTGATCATATAATAATTATTCAAGCCACTTATAAAACAAGGGTTATCCCTGAAGAATTTAATTTAATTCAACCTACATAGCTACACAATAAATCAGTTATCAATAGCCCTGTCTATATTACACATTCATAATAACCATAGAATAATTACATACAAAATCATGTTACTTTTACTGTAAAATTGTAATCCTTCAAAAATAGATTCTCAAAGCTTTTTAATTTTAACTCAAACACTGCGGCGCCTACATTTTAACTCAAACACT
>NW_013665743.1:753161-755483 GCF_000517525.1 Limulus polyphemus
CAATAAATACTTTATGAATTCTATACATTCTATATTGTAATGATTGACAATTCTTTATATGTAAGACATGTATATCAACTCATGCGGTTAAAAATAATTTTGGAACCTGTGACATTCAATATGTTTGGAAAATTGTAGTATGTTTCATTTGTAACAGAAAGACAAAAGTTTAAGCCAACACAATATTTAAGGAAATCATTGACTGCCATCTTAAACTTAAGTGCTGATCTCCACTGCTAAAGACCATTGATTATATTAACCATTCTGTTAGAAAATAAAACTTTCTTAACTGATGTATGACTTTTCAACCCTATACTCACCAGAACGACCAAACAAAACTAAATGAACTCCTCCACTTATTTTATCTCTACATTCACTTTATCAAGTCACAGGTCATAAAAACAGATACTGAAATTATAAATTGCACTTAAAATGAGTTATGAACTGTATAAAAGAAGGAATGTACATTCTATTAAGTAGCAAATGAAACTAGACAAACAAAAAGCTCTTGCCATTGAAATAATGGTATTAGGAAGTGGTTAGTGGTATCCACAGTACAATGATGAATTGAATGGCACATGGTATTTTAAATTACACTTTACAAACAAATGTTCAAAAAATAAAACTGTTTCATAAAATGAAGTATTTCATTTAAACATTATCTAAGTTCTGTATTATGTGACATTAATAAAAATGAAGAACAGTGGATTTTCGCTTTTCCTGCAAAAGCAAGTACAATATTGAATGTTAATTTTTAATACATGTTTTTACGTTTCAGCCTTCACACCCAATGTCAATGTAGATAATTGATGTAATTGTGCTACTAAGAGACACTGGTAACGATTGTTGCACTATAATAAACACTAAATCGTCTTAAATGTGCATGCAGTAAAGCAGCGTCTCCCAAACTTTAGTCATCCATGCCCCACCTTTTAATAAATATGGTTTCTTGAATGCACCCACACCTTTTTTTAAATGAGTGAGAGTGAGTTAGGTTATGAGATATAACACACAGATACACATTAAAATACTTTGTGTTGTAGTAATTACTTATTACTTTCAGTAATAAAGAAAATATATTAAAATGCTTAATTTTGTATTATTCACTCTGCCCTCATCTCTCATGCCCCCTTATGAGATCAGTTGTGCCCCCCTATGGGGGGGGGCACACTGCACACTTTGAGAAATGCTGCAGTAAAGGAAAGAAACTGTATGCACTTTTTTGGGGGACCAAGTAGTAATAGAAAGGATGTAAGCAATATTCCTGCCCCTGATCATTTTAAGTGAAATACTAGAATTCACCTGATTTGTATAGATGTTAATTCTTTGAATCATAAGCAACCTGAGAAAGGTTAACAACAAAAATAGGACCAGGACCAGACATAATTTTCCTTACAGTTTCTTTCTCATTTTTGGTAAAATAACAACCAATCAGCAGGTGCCTTAGGACTGAATAGTTGCTAATGATACTCTTATCTTTAATATTCTCCTGAATATTAAATACAGTTAGATTTACCTCTGTAGAGAAGAACAAAAATTCTAAAGATCTTGATAAAAAACAAGTTTGAAAAACATTGTATAATAAATATCATTAGAGAGAGCAACATGGCTTCAATAATGGGAAACCTTACCTTACTAAATCTTTGAACTTCTCTTTATGAGGTTGTTACATGTTATCTCGATGATAGAAAGGGGGTGGTATTGGTACAATAAATCTAAATTCTCAAAAAAGCTTTTGATAAGGTATCCAAAAATGAACTAAGAAAATCACACCAAGACCTTCTTGCTGGAGGTGTGCTTTAGGGTTAGTACTTGAATCTTTGCTTTCTATTATTCACATTAATAATATTGATAGGTGCATAATTAGTAAATTAGTAAAGTTTGCTGATACCAGTAAAACTTTAATCATTTTTAGTTGTATAGAGGATGAGTTAACTTAGATTACTTGTTAGAAAATGATAATTATAGTGGGTTAAAATAATTTAGATCACACATTTAAAATAATTCAGAATTCATTCAATAGCATGTTGAAAAAAAGAGCATTAGCATAAGTCATTCAAGATATTGAGACAGTACTCTGTTGCTAGTAGTAGGGGAAAGAGTTCCATATGGCACCCCACCCAAAAATTGTAGAATTGCCTGGATAAAAAAATATTCTAAAAAGGGTTTATTTTAAGGGGCATATTAGAAAAATTGGGGCATGGCTTTGACAAGCATTTGTGTGAATACATGTGGAGAACATTCTATTCTGATAAAAGTAGCCTTTTTGATGCCTTTATACAAGACATTTGTAAAGTTTATCCCCAAGAAGACTGTACATCT